>NW_026937208.1:0-76538 GCF_032062105.1 Saccostrea cuccullata
GCAGTCTTGGTCTGATTTTAATATAACTTGGCACACAAGTAAACTACACTAAGATACATAATTTCGTGCATCGGTTTTTTGATTTCAATGAACAGTGTTACCATGGTTACTGAAAATAGAAATTTCAATGAAATTCCTTCGAAACGAACTCCTTCTGCAATTTTAGTCTGATTTTAATATAATTTGGCACACAAGTAGACTACACAAAGAAACATAATTCTATTTATTTCTGCCAGTTGAAAAGTCAAATACAAGTGCTACTTTTCTTTTTATACACATACAGACCAGTTGTACAGACCAGTAGAGCTACAATCGCATCAGAGACTTCTGGTTACAATATAAACTCCCCATCTCTCAAGGATGCTTTGTACTAAGTTCGGTTAAAATTGGCCCAGTGGCTCTTGAGAAGACGTTGAACATGTGAAAAGTTTACAGATGGACGGACGACGGACAAAATGTGATCAGAAAAGCTCACTGGAGCCTTCGGCTTAAATGGTGTCTAGTTAATATTTTTCTTAAAGATAAACTTGATGGGTTCTTATTTTATACAAAGTTTGCTTATGACCTTATCCCACGGTCTTTTGTGTAACTTCAAGGTCACTGAAATAAAAGTTAAGGTCACTGTTCATGTTGAAGGTCACTGAAAGAAAAAGTGCATAATTCGTATTCGGTCCATATCAGTAGTATTTATGTTTTATTAGGCTTCGCCTTATTTTCATTTATAAAGTATATAATGATTAATTATTTTCACTGTAAATGTTTAAACGAAACACCAATACTAGTATTAGTGACAAGTCACCTTCTCTGAAAAACATAGCGGGGGTATTTGTCACATTTGGACAGTTCTAGTTTGCTTGGAATACATACTAGTTTGTAGCATTACCTTTTGTTGTACCCTCAAGAATGTTAAAATTATATCCCGAAACCATCATTTGCAGACGTAGAGACCTGTACTTGGCACTTTGGATTTCGGTTAATATAGTCTCATCTGAAGGAGCAGTTTCTACGCCCCGCAGTGTGATCCGAACCGCAAAGTAAGGGTCTACTCTCTTACTCCGCGACTCTATAGCAAACGCTCGTAACACTGCGACCATGTAGCATTAGTTGTAAAAGTGCATGATTTGAAAGAAAACAGTACAAACTATAGATTTTACTGAAAGAATTCAATTACCACTATCTTGCTCCCACACATGTCCTTTTCAAATTCCTCACCAAGCTTAAAACAATCTTCCTGTGCCATGAAATGGTCAACCATGGAAATATGTACTCTATCACCATCCTTCACGGAGATTTCAGAAACTGGTTTTGATAAACCCGCCATCTTCCGAACAAAGACATTTACACCTGAAAAAGTGAATGTTTATGGTTAGAAAGAGATATTCAAGTGTGTTTACTTCTCAGTATGGTAATAACGATTAAAAATTTTAAAATATGGAAGATCCATTTATGCTCCAAAAAGGAAAAGGTGGCAGAAAATTTAATGGCAACCAAACCGCTTGACTGACATTTTCCTTAAGATTGTGCTACTTGTAATATGTGCGCTGGAAAGTGGAAATTCTGTCATTCTCTTCACGAGTAGTAATAATATGTTTCAGTCTCTTAAGGATTTCGAAGTTTTTTGGTTTTTTTTGGAATAAAACTTCCATGCTCGGGCTGATGCCTTTAAAGTAACCATTATGAAAGGATTTTTTTTCGTATTTCATATCCATCTCCTTTGAAACGTACTGTAGTGACAATCAGAGTAATATATCAATAGTCGAGTTCCAAAATGCCGACTTCGTCAACAGTTTTTTTACTTTTGACACAATAGTTACCTCCAGGGAAGTCAATATTTTGACATACATGTACCACATGTTTATCATGAACAAAGCGTGGCTACTGACTTGAAGGTTAAAATAAGGTTGATTTTTCCTCCTTTCCGATAATTATACAGTTAATTTTAATTATTATTTCATACTTCGGTATTGATCATTACATGTAGAAGATACGTTAAATTTTTTTTTAAAACGACATTTATGAGGGGGGTGGGGTTGGTAGCATGGCGATGCAAATCGTCTGATAATAGGTTAACGCCAAGGCCGCAATATCTTAGCCATATTTCAGCGGACTAATAAGTTAATATAATCGGTTTTTGTACGTTTTTGGTTCCTCTGTTGGCCCCCATAGAGCCTACTCTTTTTCGAACTCCAGAGAAACTAAAGTCCCAATCGACGGACTTAAAATTTAAAAACGTATAAACTTTTAAAAAAAAATTAGATTGACCTATGTATTTTTCATTACAATTGCAATTGTATTTCAATATAACTGGAAGTCTCAGACGAGACTGTAGCTCTACTGCTTAACAGTCATAACAAAGGGAGAAAAAATTAGCATTTGAACATGAAACTTTGCAACAGCAAGAAATTTTAAAACTAATCACATATTTAATTTTTTTTTTTTTGCTAAATTAATTGCAATCAGACAAAAACTGTAAGAGGAGTAGCATTTTGAAAATAGTTCCAAGAAATTTCCATTTTTAGTAATCATGCCAACACCTTTCAAAATAAAAAAATCGATATATAGATTAATGTATTGTAGTGTAGTCTACTTGTGTGCCTAGTTATATTGAAATCCAAACAAAACTGTAGGAGGAGTAACATTTTAAAGAACTGTTTATAGACAGATGACGGACGGACGACGGTGACACCTTACTATCGCATAACCTCTTCTGGTTTTTCGACCAGTAGAGCTGAAAATCAGTTTCTTGTAAATATTGTAAAAGTATTACATTCTTAACATGAATTTTGTTAAAAAAAAAGTTCATACATTGTTCTCACATAATGTAAAAGTCTTCTTCGAATAGGCGTAAAATCTGAACATTCTTAAAGAAATATGAGCTGCATTTTGGAGAAATTTATTATGTTGTTAAAATATGTTATTATGATAAATCTGCATGTAATTTAAACCATTATGATTAATCAGACTGGTATAATTAAGAATTATTTCTGTTTTCAGAAAAAAAATCTAAAAAGGAATGTATAATATTATATAAGAAATCAATATTGTACAGGACGACAATAATGTAATAATTTTGCTTCAATTAAAGCATATAAATAGTTCTCCTGTCTGTAATATAAAGAATAGAAGTTTATAAATGTTCTTTTTTTCTGTCATTTAAATAATTAATTACAATATTGCAACAAAAATTTTCGACATCAAACTTGCAGCTCATATTGCTTTAAAGAATATGATTTATAGTTAATGGGCAGTCACAGTATATACATGTACATTCTGGTTGAAAGGTCAACATCTCTAAAATGCTCTTTTAGATCTTAGACCAAGAGGTTTTAAATATGATTTAATTTGAACTGCGGATGGAAAACAATATTATAAGCTACCAGTGAGTGTATATAATTATGGAATGTTTAGAAGGGAAACATATACAACCAATTATCAGGTCTGAGTAGGGCTGTCACCCGAGGTCGCTAACGCCCGAGGGTGATTACCGTACTCAGACCTGAAATTTTGTGATGTCTCCCATCTAATCAGTCCATAATAGTTTTATTATCATGAAAAATCTAAATTATCAGTTAGATAGAGTAAAAAATAGTATTCAAACCTCTTGTGTTCCCCTTATCTGCAGTGATGCCATACTTTCAAAATATGTCAACCGAAAACTTTGACGTCATCATTAGAATTTATTATTAACCGATCCCGCATATATTTAGTAATAATTGTTTAATATAAATAAGAGTTCTCTCGCTTAAACCCCCGTATTTTGATTCAAAGGGCGACAACACAGTTGTAACTCGGCATGCTCGCTTGCGCTATGTCATTGTCATCTGAAGGGTGACAACAGTTGTCACACTGCGCGTTAGGGAGACATCACAAATTGTCACACCTCACGTGACATGCTTTAAACCAATCAGATTGACTGTATAATTCTGAAGGATAATAACTGATATTAACTTTGAATTTCAGAACATATTATATTGTGTGGTGAATTCTATTCTTCACTAGTCGGGAAGCGGTTCGTTGGAAACGACATATAAACTGTCTACAAGAAAACTCGAAAAGCTCCTAAGTACAGTCGCAGCTTTTATGTATGTTCTTACAGAGCCAAACACAATGCAGCCATAATCTAACTTGGATCTTACTAAAGGAACGATAGCATTCTAAAACGTTTTTATCTGCCCCCATTTTGTATTTGCAAGAATTTTAAGAACACGTATACTGTAAAGTAAAGCCTTTGTGCATTTTCCTTTAAAAATTTCAATATGCTATAAAAGAAAGTATTCTGGTTAAATGTTTTTAACGCAGTAAACAAAATATATGTTATTTCTTGGTTATTATTGTTCTCAACTGATAAATACACAAGTGATTAATTAGTGAACAGTGAATATTTATGAAACCAGAAAAAAAAATTAAGTATTTTCCTGACTGTTTGAACCTTGAAAATTTGCTGGAAAAACATTACAGAAAACAAGAAGTAACGGGGAGAATCTGCAGGAAATGAAGGTATTACATGTATGAAATTAAAATGATATATATAACTAATTGACTATCTTTTTCTTTAAATTGAGATTTTCAATACATATATGTTATATTGGAATTAGCAAAACACAATATAAAACGCATTACGTTTAAGTACCTTTGCTTTATTTATGAATATAAAATAAAGGTAGAGAGATGTTTTAACTTTATTGACAAATTTACTGTTTTGATAGAGAGAAAATTGCAGACTGAAAGAAGAAAATGCAAAGCTGAACCCCCGGTTGGAGGAAATGCAGCGGAAATACGGCACGGGTATGGGTTTCATAGCGTAATTAAAAGATTTTTTGAATCAAGACAAAACTTTGGGACACTAAAGCACCTCTTAAAATGATGTTTTGTTTTACAGGATGCATTTTCATTTGAAAAATAAGTCGGAGACCATGGTGGAAAATACCGTTGTAAAAAATTTTAGTAAAATAACATCGGATCTCTCTATATTGTTAAATTTTAAAATGAAAACAAAATGTGTTTGTGAAACACTTATGCCCCCGTATGGCAATATAGCGAAAACTATTCTTAAATGCAAATTAAATATGTTAGTATCCAAAGTTAGGTCTTCTCACAAGAAATACATTTATGAAATATGATAGTCCTAGCACAACCTTTTCAAAAGTTATGGCCAAGGATAAGTTTTTGAAAGGACAAACTCCAGGGTCAAGGTCAAAGTTAGTTTCCAAAGAAAGGTCTTGTAACAAGAATTACATACGTGAAGTGTAAAAACCCTGGCCCCAACTGTTCAAAAGTTATAGCCAAGGTTAAAGTTTTGAAAAATAAATGATAAAACTCCAATGTAAAAAAGTCAAAGTTGTTGGTATTCAATGAAAGATCTTTTCACAAACAATTAATACTTCTGTGAAGAATGAAAGTTCTAGTATCTACCGTTCAAAAGTAATGACCGAAGTTAAAGTTTGTCATTTTCGTTTAAAAGTGTGTCAAACTCCAAGGTCCAACAAACAGACAGACGGACGGACACGACAAAACTATATATCTCCGAATCCCCTTTGATTATGGGGGCACAAAAAATGATTTTGTTATCACAGTAAATAGTTTATTTCTTCAAGATGTATTATATATAAAAAGTATAATAAAGTTTAGGGGCCATTGGAAACTCAGCAGACCTGCACGGGTCAGGACAAAGACAGAAGAAAAGAGGTTCAGTAACATCGTCTGTTTTATGTTAAATAATGAAAACATTCGTCAATCATTTTGCTATCCATTAAACATTTATTAGTTTTACATTAAAAAATTACATGTCAAACAATTACGAACTTATTACAAAAGAATTTGAGACTAAGTTGATGTACATATGTATTTCAGTAAAACATGATGTATCAGAACAATTTTAAAATGGTATTATATAACTTCCTAAGAAGTGGATGTTCTAATAGACAACAGATCCTCTTGCTGTTCTGCCAAACTTGACAACTTTAGGTCTTGCGCAAGGAAATAGCCAATCAAAATGAACTTAGTCAAATGAAGTTCCATATACATAGAGACAATTTCTTTTTCTTTTTTCATTTTCGGCAACTTTTTTTTAGGTATAGTTTTAATTTTGGACTCATGTACTAGGAATATCATATCTTTAGCAGAATTGTGCCACTGAATTAAAGGGAACTCTT
The DNA here is from genome assembly GCF_032062105.1 of Saccostrea cuccullata. Lineage (NCBI taxonomy): Eukaryota > Metazoa > Mollusca > Bivalvia > Ostreida > Ostreidae > Saccostrea > Saccostrea cuccullata. The sequence continues at coordinate 6,153 of NW_026937208.1, forward strand.
TTTTAGGTGCGCGTGATGCAACTTCCTGGATGGTGTGTAGGCTGTTTGTCAACATTTGAAACCCACATGTATTTCGGGGTAGGTATGTTTACTCTCAATTTTCTTTCTTAAAAGCCGCATAAGGGGTATTTTTTCTGATCTCAATTTTTTTTCTAAGCATTAGTCTTTATTTTCTATTTCCTGAATTTTCTGCTGAGAGTCTAGTTAATTAATTAATTTAATCAAAGCTATATAGTAAGATATAGTGAAATTATTTCCTTGTGTGAGACCGTTGTAGAATGCATTGGGTTGTTCTCGAAAAGATCAAAAAAATCCATTCAGACGGATTCTGGTGTAAGAATGTATATCTTTTAAATTTAAGCTATATTTATTTATCCTGTTTGATGCTTAATTATCCAGAATCATTAAGATAGAAACATTTCATACTTGTATGTAAATGGTGACAGAAACTTCGAAGAGTTAATAAAAAGAAAAAATGCATTAAGTCAATTGGTTTAAGATATAAAAATCAGTAACTAGATTCAGAGCTACATGTGCCATTGTTACATACATCACTTATTCTGAAATACCGCCATGGGAATTAATTAAACCAGACGTAAATACTTCTGTAATAGAGTTCACTAAATCAGAAGCAAAATTCATCGTTTTCAAGCAGAAAATAGCAGAAATAAAACATTTTAAATATTTGACAATTGAAATTTATACAGATGGATCAAAAGACAAAAACAAAGTAGCAGCCGCTGCAGTGGTTAAAGATGACGTGTTTTCTACACGACTTTCTGATGACGCAACGATTTTTTCAGCTGAAGCGAAAGAAATACAACTTGCATTTGAATATATTAAATCGTCTAGTGATAATAATTTTCGATTTTTTCAGACTCGCTCTCTTGCTTACAATCCATAAACAATATAAACATTGATCACCCTTATATTTTTGATATATTAATCAGGTACTATCACTTTATTAAAGAAGTTAAAGTTGTCTATTTTTGTTGTATTCCAAGTTTTATTGGTATCCCAGGAAACACGAAAGCTGATAGTACTGCAAAAATGCACTTTAGTATGAAATTGTACACTTTAAAATTCCCTACACTGAATGACTGAATGAAAATCTTTGGTAACATCTTTAGTAATTTCACTTTGGCAAATATTTCGGGATTTTTGCGATAATAATAAAGTTAACAGTCATCTGATTTTGGCTTTAAACGCCAAGACGAAGTCATTATATCAAGGGTACGCATTGGACATCCCACTCATATTTACTAAATAGGGAACAACAACCCGAATGCTTATCTTGTGACTGTGCAATAACTGTTAACCACATTCTTTTTAAAATGTTCTGATGTTTGGCCTATTCGTAATATGCGTTTTAATGGTGTGCACTCAATGCATGACCTTTTTTACAAATGTAAGTCCTAGTACAATTTTACAATATTTGCAAGAAACTGACGTAGGATTTAGATATATACAGTACACCTTTTAAAAAACATTATTTGTTAATCATTATAAATTGAACTGTTGACCATTAGTTACTCGACTAATAATTATTTTTCTCGAATCAAATTCGTGAAATCAATATTCCTAAAATAAATCTCTGTAATCACCAGATATACCTCCTTTACAAGGACAAACTTGGTGTAAAATTATAATTATTAAATTTTATTATTTTTTTAAGTCATAAAATATTTATTAATTCAACAGGTTATTAAGTGAAGTATGTGTGTGACAGCCTTATGGAAGTGTGAAGCCTGCGCATGTGAGGAAACTTCCAGCTTGAGATGTCAATGGACTGTTTCATTTTCCTTTTTTATTTAGAAGGACATGAAAGTGAAATAATAAATATATAAAATCATACCATTTTTATCTTTCATTTAGGTGTCAGATTCTTTATTTAAAGCGACACCGTGATGCACAAACGTGAAAATTAACAAATGTAGTGGTTTTGCTTGACCTGTGCAAATTTTGTTCAATTCCTGCAACTATTATGTTTCAAAAAATTACAGATTTCAGAACCTAAAGAATGTACTTTCAGAAGAAAATTATAAGTAAATTAAAGTAAAAATACATTTCGTTTGCCCCAACATGAAAATATTGCTTTAAAGTCTTCCTCCACATTGTAAAAATGCGCAGACAAGTTGAAGAAGTCACTGTGGTCTTAAGTACCAAATATTGAATATTGGTAGACAAGGAATTTCGATACAATCTTTTAAAAAGGTTACTTTATTATATTACATATTTCTCATCTTTGCATGCTTCAATTCAATGTTGTTTACAAATTTAATCTAAAAAGTGGCGTGACCTTGACAAACACGAAAATGACGAAACATTGGAAACAACCTGTTTTTTCCAACACTTTTCTTGTGCAGTATTTCCGTGCTTTACAGTTCAGTTTATTTACGATACGTACGTTGTATTCATAATGTTAGATATCTTAAAAGAAACATGGTTTTGACTCATTTCGTAACTTAAAGTTAAATAAAAATGAGAATGTCAAATTGACACACTTTAGCTTTCTCGTGTTCACAGGTATTTTTAGACATATCTCATTATGTAACAATCAGACATATACTGGAAGAGCAAAGTCATTTTTTTTAAATCAAAAATTATTTGTTCTAATTTTCATTTATAAAGATGAGTATTTGAGAAAAGGTGTTGATATAATTCTTTGGGGTAAGCCAGTTTAGTAGAAGAACACTAATCAGTAAACGATATTTTTTCTCGATGATTAAGATGTATGCTCTGAATTTCATTGTGTTTTTGCTCTGTAATATCAATATTTTTTTAATGCATATTGTTTTGTCCTTCCCAAATCGGTCAATCAGCTCTTAGATATTATATGTTTCAGAAAATGACAATTTAAAAAAATAATAGAAACCTCAGATATAGTTAAATCAAACATACGGCTTACCACATTCTTGTAAGAAGTCTTCAAAGCGTTCACTTCTATCTAGTTTCCATTTGCCGACAAACCTTTCTTTTATTTCATCCATGTTTGTGTGAAAGAAATATTTACCTTAAAGCATTAATTACCTGACCACAGCACTGTATGGCTGGCAAAGTGTGTCATCATCAGTTTCAAATTAATTTATTTCGAATTTACATTATTTTTAAATTACTTATTAGAAGTAATCCTATTTTGACGTTGAAAAATAAAATACAAGTACAAGTCCTATTTTATCCGTTTGTTGGGAAGGGAAGTTGAAAGAAAATCAACAAAATTCTACTGGTATAAAGAAACATCTGTGCTCGAATTCACAAATAATAATATGCATTATATAAGGCTATGCAATCACAGGCACTTATTGAATGCCCCCTTTTAAGCTTTACTGGTCAGAGACCAAAAGAGCTAATGCGATATTAACGTGTCCGTCCGTCTGTCTGTGAACATTTTTTATAATGCTACTCCTCCTACATATTTGATCTGATTTCAATATACAGTAAGTTGACACACAAGTAGACTACACCAAGACGCATAATTCTGTGTATCAGTTTTTTGTTGTTTTTTTTTTTATATTATTTTGATGAAAGATGTTGCCATGGTACCGAAAATTGAAAATTCTGTATAATTTTTATTAAAAGCTTCTCCTATAGTTGAAGTCTTATTTCAATCTTGCCACAAAAATAGACTTAATCAAAGATCATTTTTCTCTACTTATTTGCTGTTGTAAATTTCCAAGTCCGAACTTTTATTTTTCTCTTCTTTTAATACAAACCAGTAGAGCCACAGTCCCGACAGAGGCTTCTGTTTATGCAATTCTCGATATTTCTTTCTACGATATTAGCACCATGGTATACTCTACACATTCGTTACACCTGACTGCTTTTTTGTCACGGGTATTGGCGTGGAATGGCGACCCATGTTCGTTCTAGTTATCTTGCATTACCTCTGTTCACATTTTATTGCAGTAACATGTATTTGTGTTTCTTTGTATATAGCTGACATAACGTAGCCCTCTCCGATTTTTTAATCTGTGGTTTTCTGGAAAGGACTACAATTCCACAGCAATTCCGTAATGATGCAAACAAGTTTCTGTCCTTTAAAAAAGGACTGCAAAACGTGGACCATATGCATGTGTTTCTAACCGAAACTCAATTAAGGAAAATTTCTAGATTAAGTGAATTATGTAGATTCGTTAACATTTTCTACAATGATCTGCCTACTTGACTGATACAGTATAGTACTTTCATAGCAAAATTGATAAATTTTATCTCCCATTGGCCATTAATTTTGTCATTTTAAAAAGCCGGGCTATTTTGATACATGTAACCCATAACGACTGGGATTAGAGATATGTTCTAGATTAATAAAACGGAAGAAATTTATCATTGGATCATTGGAAAAATAGATCTGATGGTACACGTGAAGCAAAAGCTCTGTAGTACGCAATTTTTTTTTATCGAAGCACCCCTCCCTTCCCAACATGGACTACCGCTGCTTCAAGTTGTACTAGTATTGCTGTATATCAAATTTTGCAAGCCTTGATGTACTAAACTAATGCCGGTGAAGACTTGTTCTATCTTTTAAAACCTTAAACCAGTCGTTGAATGTAGTTTTGAATTCAAATTGTTAAGTTATCTATATACTGCAAGTTCTTCGTATTTTTTAAAATGGCTGTGCCATTAAATCAATGTTTAGTTTGTATTTAAAAGTAAAAATATAAGAGAGATCCGTCAATGAAAACATAAATACGATATGCAGATTTTAAAGTGAGATTTCCCAATAAATAGCACATTTGATTTCGAATAGGATGAATTATTCTACGGACAAGTTGTCATAGGGGCGAACTCTCTAGCATTCTCGCTCATGCGTAGCCTGACATATGCCCATGCCATCCGGTTTAATCTCGCTTATTACCGTCTTCCTCTCTTTTTGCGATTGGCAGAAATTGCATGATGAGAAAATTTTCAATTATTTCATTGGTTGAAATGCTGTTTAATGCAGGGGAGATAATTTTCTGAAGATCTAATTTTCGTACGACTTAACAATTTTTCAACATTTTCAATCGTAAAAAAAATATGACAAAACGAGCAACGAAATGGGCAGTAATTAATTCTAAATATTTATAAATTCTGGTTCAGTTGATTAAAAACGTCAGTCTGCATTTGACTCAATGATAAATTGTATTTTCTGACATTGTATCGACCATAGAACTTACAAAAAGATGACTTTAAATAAGACATTGCTGAAATTCTTGTTTCATTAACTTGTCTGTGACCTTGCGACTTACGTTTTTTGTCCCCCGCTTGAAAAGTGGGGGATATTAATTTGGGTTTGTCCGTCCGTCCGTCCGTCTTTCTGTCTGTCTGTAACGCTTTCGTTTCCACACGATATCTCGAGAACCCTTTGAGCCTTTGCAATGAAATTTAGCATAGCAACTCCTTATGGACTAAAGAAGACCCCTATCGATTTTGGGGTCAAAAGGTCAAAGGTCAAGGTCATAAATAAGCAAATTCTGTCTGTTAAAACACTTTCGTTTCCACACGATATCTCTAGAACCATTTGAGCTATTGCAATGGAATTTTACATAACAACTCCCTGGGGTCTAATGAAGACCCCTATTGATTTTGAGGTCAAAAGGTCAAAGTTCAAGTCGTAAATTTATACATTCTGTCTGTGTGTAACACTATCATTTCCGAGCGATATTTCAAGAAGATTTTGAGCCTATGCAATGTAATTTTATACCAAAACTCCCTAGGACCTCTCTCACCCCTCTCAAAGTGCCCCGCCCCGTTTGTTTTATTATTATGCATTTTATAGTATTACATGTCGCTATTTTTAGCACAGGGGCATGAGGAGAATTATTGCGTATAAAACAGGTTCTCGGCGGACTTTATGTTCTTATTACATCTATAAAAACTGTTTAATAAAGGCTAAATAAATCAAACACCATGGATTGTGTAAAATTTTGAGAATACCGAACATGAATATATACATATACTCGCTTCTCATTATATCGCGGGTTCCATTGTATCGCGGTATATTCCAAAAATTCAGACACATAGCTCATATCCTTTCTGTTAAAATACTATCTGTTTGTCGTCCGAATGTAAATTTTTTCGATGATTAAAAAGTATGGAACATGCGTCGGTAAATTTTTTATTCAAATAAAACGTAATTTTACAGATTTACATTCCCGTTTTTTATCATATTTAGATCATTGATTTTATAACCTAGTAAAAGCCGTAATAAAGTTCATGTTTCGAAAGTCTTTAGTTTGTATAAATGTTTATTTTTTATGTAGAATTACACCGTAAATATAAAAATAAAAATTGAAGTCCATGTCAGCCACAAGTTTCCATGTTTTCTTATACCGCGATACTATGAGACTCTACAATTCAGGAGGTAAATAAGACTTCCCGTTTTAAAATTAGACAACAAATTAACCAATGCAAACTTGAAAAGTAATTTGACACTAAAAAGTTAGGCCATAGATTGGTTAATGGATAGTATTTGATGAAAGTTAAAAGTAAAAAATTGGAATAACACTTTTTATGCAAAAGGATTAAGTACCGCGATATTATGAGACACCAGTATATATGTGACTTCAGTTCTGCATATACTTGTCACCGTGCAAAGCGATTCCGTGGTCTAGTGGTTATGTCTCTCGCTTTTTTTTTTTAAATACTTTTTTTTTACTAAATGATAGTATTCAGCATGTGAAATGAAAAATTTATGAGGTTATAATATCATCATTACAGTGTGATAAATATTCCATATAAAAAGAATCTTCTATACACATAATAAAGAATAAGCAATCAAATCTTTATATGCATATTGACATACATGTATTTTACTTGCTTCAGTATAATGTATACATTTAATAATTCTACAAATTCAGTCAGGGGATCCGACTTTTTCCCTAAGCGGGGGACACGAATTCTCTGAATTAGCTTGTTATACTAATTATTAGTCCATTTTTATACACTGAATTGACGACGGATTTTCCCGATCATGAAAAGAAGCAATCGGCGGATGTGACCGGTCGGCAGGAGGTGCTCACTCCTCCACGGCACCTGATCTCACCTTCGATGTTTTGGAGGTCCATGTTTGCTCTGCATGCTATTTTGTATTGTTTAATGGACTTTTGATCTTGAGTACTGTTCGTTTTCTCCATGTATTTCATCTATCAAGGTCAGTAAACTTGGCGGATAGATTTAAAATCTAATCTAAAAAAAAATAACCGATACTGAGTATATGGATTGTTCTATACATTTTTGGATCTATTTATGTCTTTGAAAACTACATTTTTGGAGTCCAGGTAAGGAATGTTAATAAGTTAGCCATCTGCTGATATTGTGAACCGAATTCAGTGCGGGAGTGAGTCACTCCCACACTTGCACAATTACGGAGCTCCTAAGGAATTGTACCCCCCACCCACACACACACACACTTGCACCATTACGGAGATCCTAGGAAACTGAACCCCCCTCTCAAAAACTAGAGGTACTGTGAGCAATGAGCTCACTGCATGATACCCCCGCCTCCCATATATGAATATAATAGCAGTGTGCATGTTTTGCAATGGGAAATCCAAAATATTTGTCGTATCAAACAGGAAAATAGGAGGTGCACACTGGCAATATATAATAAAGATTCTGTGAAAGCTTCATCAAATTTCATTAAGTGGTATGAGAGCAGTTGCGGATAAGAGTTGGGTAGTACCCAAAAGCGTAACAGACAGACGGACGGACGTACCGATTACTATAAACCCTCCAACTTTTCAGGCGGGCGGTATAAGAAGAGAGAGAGCTACATTATTGCTGCTATTTTAAATAGGAAATGCACATTGGCAATATGTAGTAAAGATTCTGTGAATGTTTCATCAAATTTTATTCATTGGTATGAGAGCAGTTGCGGATAAGAGATGGGTACCTAAAAGCGTAACAGACAGGCGGACGGACGTACATACCGATTACTATATACCCTCCCGCTTTTAAAGCGGGGGGTATAAAAGAGAGAGGGCTACATTGCAGTTAGCTTGTATACTGTACTTGTAAGTTTCTTTTGTGTCTTACTTTCCCGTTTTACATGTAGACGAAGTATGAAGGTTATTTTTGTCGCTACTGTGTGCATTATAGCATACATCGGTCTATACTGACGACTAATAACAACGAACAGTTTTCAAGACAACCGCTTGATAAAGGGGTACTTATACAGATATAGCGACAATCCAATTGAATATGGTGGACACATTCCTTTTAAGAAGAGTGTTGAGCTTTAAAATGCATTATTATACAATAAACTAGCTGAAATCTCGCGCAAGCGCAGGGGAAATTAATTTTTTTTATTACTGCTAACAGAACTATCCCCATCTTCGCTAGCCAAGGGTTTCTGATACGCTACTCTCCTCATGAACCCTTGGCATACGGTGTTGATAGAACTTGGGTTTTTTGGGGTTTTTTTTCTCGAGTTCTGATTGGGATTCGGGACACTTCTTGACTCTTTAATCTTGGAAATGAAAAACGCAAGTAAACAACGATACGTAAGATGACATGCAATTCTATTACTAGCTATGGTGTCATATCTTCCAAATATGTGATTTAGAATCTATATTGAAGCTTCAGATTTGTATTATAAATAATAAATAAACAAAACTCAATTATTGCTTCTTAATTAATCTTGAAAAAACTTTTGATTTAATTTTTTTTAAACACGCGTCTTTATTTCTGTCGATGACGCAATCCGTGCGTACCTGTTAGATTCGAGATCACGTGACAAAAACAATCCCGTCTTTTGACTTCACGGTATGCCAAGGGTAGCGTACCAAAAACCCTTGGCTAGCGAAGATGAACTATCCCAAAAACTATCTTTCAGATTCTTTTGACAATTTATTACAAAGGAATATTGCATGACGAAAAACTTATAAGAAATATATTTCCTTATATTTGGGGATTTTTTATAACCCCCGCGTGAAAAGTGGGAGGGTATTCTGTAATCGGTATGTCCGTCAGTCCGTCCAGCTGTGTGTACGTCCGTCCGTCTGTCTGTTACGCTTTGGGGTACTCATCTCTTATCCACAACTCCTCTTATACCACTGGGTGAAATTTGATGAAACTTTCAAAGAATCTTTATTACATATTGCCATTATGCACTTCCTATTTTACTTTTTGATCCGACACATATTTTGGGTTTCCCGGCCACAGCAAAACATGCGACTTTGCCATTTTACTCATATGGGAGGCGGGGGTATCATTTAGTGAGCTCTTTCCTCACAGTACCTCTAGTTTAATATGTTTTGTGCTATATCATTGCTTATTATACTAGCATCACGGATAAAATATTGGATGTGCACATTTAACTACAAATTTGTCAGCATTTTAAATATTGAAAAAATTAAAGCTTAGTTTTCATCCCAAATGTAATATACAGGCCTAAAGGGTACAAATAAGTTTTAAAAATAAAAGACTGTATGTAGAAAATCATTTAAGTAAATTATTTAAAAATTATTTAAATTGTACCATTTAATATGTCCAAACAAATAACCATGACCATTAATCGACATTTATTTATAAACCATTAGCATAACTTACTAAAATATATTGACAAACTCATTGTCTTACCATTTTCTTCACATTTTATTTCCTTGTCCATTCATGATAAACAATCGCCTCGATTTTCTTGTAGACATCCGGATTGATGCTACCTGACTTTCTATAACTTACAACAAATAGCGAGATCGGACATATTCGGAAAGGATTTGCACATTTTGTTTTTTAGGTCACCTGAGTAAACTCAGGTGACCTATTGCTATCTGTTTTCGACCATCGTCGTCCGTCGTTCTTCGTCAATCGGTCGTAAACTTTTGTTCATTTTCAGCTTCTTCTCCAGAACCACTGAGCCAATTTCAACCAATTTTGGCTTATAGCAATTATGGGTGGGGAACAACAAGATGCCCATGGGCCTTATAGGTCACCTGAGCATTATGCAACAACTTTCCAGTGATTGAATTTGATTCATGTTTTAAGCCAGATGCTATGGCATTCACAATTTTGAAAGAGGCACCATTGATCATCATAACAATACACTTAGCAGTTGCTTAGTTTGTTTACTTAATACCCATACACAGGGTAGGGGAACAAAAAATGCATTTCAACTAATCAGTAATATTCAGCAATAATCAGAAGTGCCCCTACCACACATGAACCCCTGACACTTAGGCCTTGATATTTGATTAATACCAAGGAGCATTCATTCATTTTCAGTATATAAGTAGAGCCCCCTATGGTACCCCTGACCCTGGGGCCTTACAAATTCACAATTCTGGAATATTAGGAATATTGTCCATCATAACTACTATAGGTAGTTCATCTGCTTAATGCCCTGGAGCAGAGAAGAAAATTTTCAAAGATTTAATGTATTTTCACTATATAATCAATATAGCCCCGCTCTAACACCAGAACCCCTGACCCTGGGGCTACAAAATTCACAATTTTTGAAGAAGCATTCTTGCTCATCAAAACTATGTACTTAGCTAGTTTGTTTAATTACTAGGAGCAGAGAAGATTTTCAAAGAATTCATGTATTTTTACTTTATAATCTCTAGAGCCCCGCCCTAACCAGAACCCCTGACCCTGGAGCCATAAAATTCACAATTTTGATAGAGGCACTCTTGCTCATCATAACTATGCTCATCATAACTATGCATTTAGTTAGTTTATTTAATACCCAGGAGCAGAGAAGAAGATTTTCAAAGAATTCATGTATTTTCACTAAACAATCTATTGTTAAATTCATGGCCCCAGGGTCAGGGGTTCTAGTGCTAGGGAGGGGCTATGTAGATTATATAGTGAAAATGCATTATTTCTTTGAAAATCTTCTTGCTCATGGTTATTAAACAAACTAAGTACAGAGTTGTGATGACCAAGAGTGTCTTTTACAAAATTGTGAATTTCATGGTCCCAGGGTCAGGGGTTGTGGTTTTAGGGTGGGGCTCTATTGATTATAAATAAAGTGAAAATTCATAAATTCTTTGAGAATCTTCTCTGCTCCTGGGTATTAAATAAACTAACCAAGTACAAAGTTATGATGAGATAGAATGTCCCATTAAAAATTGTGAATTTCATGGCCCCTGGGTTGGGGGCTCTGGTGTTAGAGCAGGGCTCTATTGAAAATATAGTGAAAATACATTTATTCTTTAAAAATCTTCTTCTCTGCATCTTGGTATCAATGTAGCTTACCAAGTACATGATTATGTTGAACAAGAGTGTCTCTTCCAAAATTGTGAATTTTATGGCCCCAGGGTCAGGGTTTTGGTGTTAAGGCGGGGCTCTTATGATTATATAGTGAAAATGCATAAATTCTTTAAAAGTCTTCTTCGCTGCTCCTGGGTATTAAACCAATAAACTATATACATAGTTATGACGAGGAAAGGATTCTTCTTCCCAATTTGTGAATTTCAGGGCCCGTGGGTCAGGGGTTCTGAGTGTTAGGGTGGGGCTCTAATGATTTTATATTGAAAATGCATGAATTCTTTAAAAATCTTCTTCTCTGCTCCTGGGTATTGTGCCAATGATTTAAGTACATATTTATGATGAAGAAACGTGCCTCTTCCAAAATGATTCATTTCAGGGCCCCTGGCTCAGGGGTATGGGGGCAAGGGTACTTAGTCTTAAGATAATTTAATACTTTGAAATCTGCTTCTTGGTTTTGATCAACCATTTATGAATAAAATTTTCAAAATTTTGAAATATGTGGCCTCAGGGCCAGTGGCTCTTGTGGGAAGGGGTTATCAAAAGATGGTTGTTAACATGATACTCAGGTCACCTATAAGGCCCGTGGGCCTCTTGTTAATCAATGACCACAGCTTATTAAGGTCTTCTGTTTCCAACGGAAGACCTTCTACTGATTCTGAAGATTAAGATTATTCTTATTATGTTCCCCAAACGGAGTTTGGGAACATATTGATTTTACTCGGTTTCTTATTATTATTATTATTATTATTATTCTTTTTTTTCTTCTTTGTTCTCCGGTACTTTTTTTGTCCGCGAGTGTTCTCAGAAACTGTTCACCCAACTGAGTTAAAACCTTTTTAGGGTTAATAGGTGTGTAGTGTAGGTGTGCACAACGAAGGTCATTTTGCGTGCATACGCATGCACGTGCGTGCGCGTGAAATGAGTGAAATGACTAATATACTTAATATAGCTATAACTTTTACATTTTTTGATGAAATACTATAAAACTCATTATATAAGGATATATTAGTGGTGTAGATAATATGACATGGTCAAATTAGCACGAACTCACGCGCATGCACGTGCGCTGTGCTCCGATTGGCTGAAACAAAAATCTCAATATCTTTCTTGTTTTTAGCCGAAATGCTTTGAAATTTTAAACATAGTCATGCATTAGGATATACAACAGTATGATATATAACAATTTTCACGAAAACACGCGCATGCACATGCGCTGCCATCTGATTGGCTAAAAATTTAAATGACTAGAACTTCCTTGATTTTCATCCAAACATGATGGGATTCAAAGCATAGATAGACATTATAGACTCCTACAAAAAGGTATGATTATCATGCACATGCATGCACGTGAGCTTTGCTCCGATTGGCTGAAACAAAAATCTCAATATCTTTTTTTGTTTTTTGCCGAAATGCTTTGTAATTTTAAACATAGTCATGCATTAGGATATACTACAGTATGATATATAACAATTTTCACGAAAACACGCGCATGCACGTGCGCTGCCATATGATTGGCTAAAACTTTAAATGGCTAGAACTTCCTTGATTTTCAATCAAACATGATGGGATTCAGAGCATAGATAGACATTACTCTTACAAAAAGTTATGGACATCATACACATGCATGCACGTGCACTTCGCTCTGATTGGTTGAAACAGAAATCTAAACATCTTTTTTGTTTTTTAGCGAAATGCTTTGATATTTAAAACATAGTAATGCATTAGGATATCCTTTAATTTGATAAATAATAAATTTCATGAAGTCACGCGCATACATGCGCGCTGTAATCTGATTGGCTTAAACTCCCTTGGTAATCAACCAAAAAGGATGGAATTTAGAACGGAGATAGACATAAGGGACTCCTACAAAAATGTATGGTCCTCATGCATATGCATGCACGTGCATAGAGTTCGTCTTATTCAATGAAGCTTACAGGGACTAAGGCACCAAAGGGAGTTGGGGAGCGTTTGGGAACATCTGTAACGGTTCCCGTTACAATTAGCCCTAGTTATTCTTTTTTTTTTCTTCCTAGACGCCAACTTTGAGGCCTCATATCTCACTCACTTCTCAATGGATTTTGTTCAAATTTTCAGACATTATAGACGGTAATAAATTCTATCAGAATGCTGTCGATAATTTCAAAAAGTCACTTCCGGTTTTGAGTTATTTCCCTTTAAACGAAAAATTATAGGCTTTCATTTCCAGACAAAGGCTCAGAGACCACTATAGCTGGAGCAGAAATTTTACTGGTTTTAGATAACAGAAAGATTGAAGTTGTGCACATCGGTTTTTGTTTTTCGATTTCTGTATTCAAAATGGCGCTATACAGGGGTCAAAAAATAGAACGTCTAAAAGAGCGAAAATTTACACATGTTTTCCTTTTTATCTTGAAAACTAAAAATATTTTGTTAAGACATAATGAACAAAAGTTGTGCATAATTGCAAGAGCTTTCATATAATTCTATTCAAAAGGGGCTGGCCCCTATGATTAGGGATTTAGGGAGCTTGAAAGTTTTTGCTTTATAGCTCAAAAACGGTAAATATTTCGATCTGGATTATACGAACAAAATTGTTCTTTGACATCTTTTTAATCTGATGAAAATGTTTTGTGTTCGATTATACCGGGGGTATTGCGTAATACGTAGTTGAAAGCAGGCCAGGTAAACAGGTAGTGTTTTTCATTCGGAAAGGAAATCAGACCTCTTCATGTGTATAATTTACATAAACTTCCTATCAGTAATAAATCCTATGGTATTTAATGTTAATTTTCTTCTAAATAGGGCTAAATACGTGCTTTACGGTTCACTAATAAATTATTTATAACGATTAGTCTTTCTTTTTTATTTATTATTAATTAGTTTTACAGTGAAAACGTCTTCATAAACGGAATATATTAAATCTATCTTTCTACATTTATTATTATAACAATTATAAGTTATTTTAACTTGATGCATCGAATAATTCACGATCATTAGTTGTATACATTTGGCGATCTCCAAGATCGCCTGTAACAGTTATGTAATCAAACGCGCAAATCCCACGCTGTCTAACTAGGTCACTAGTGTATCAGCCACCTGTCGTAAACAATGCAAGTGTCTGTGATCGTGTTTAAAATCCATTGTGTACAAATACCTATCAATTTATAGAAAATCATGTTTTTAATTTATCGAATCAATAATAATACTTCACCGATCTCTCATTTAATCGTAATTCGAAACACTGGTGCATAAATCATTTTTAATTGTGATCGCTTTCTTTGGACTGTTCACGCAGAATTATTTCTCTATTCCGTGTTAATGTATTTTATTTAAATTGTAATTGAAAAGGGGCTTCGGCAAATAATTATAATTAGTGATGGAAGTCTTGTGATACGTAATGTACTATTATGTACGTTTTATTTTTACCATCACTCTTTTGTTTCTTCATTATTTTTTATCAATATTAATAAACATTGAACGTTAAAAAATACTTTAAAATATACTATTATTCACGTTATAAACAGTTTACATCCAGCTTTGTCACTTTGTGTCTAAAATTTTGTAGCCCAGTCCTCATTTGCAAGCACGTGTCCGCAGATAGCAGCGGGTATGTCGATTTGAAAATCCGTTGTGTACTCCGATAGTTACAAATGGAAAATTGGGTTTGAAGTCATGTCGACTCCTTTCATATCATTCAATTTCACTCTATTTCAGCTTGTTTTAATCAATCGTAATCGCTTGTGCATTTATTCATTTCAAGTTTTATGCCTTTTGATAGCCGGAAAAAAACACGAGCTAGGTTTACACCATTTTTTCCTGTATTTATCGAAGTGGTAATTGTTTTATGAATCTTAAACTACATGTACGTAACACAAGTGAACTTGTGATGAAAATTTATTAAACGAAAATAAAGCAAGAAAAAGTTAAAAGTTAGTATTTTGCAAAATAAATCAAGTCAAGTCACATAAAACAAAGACGAGTTGTAACGCTCACACACGGACACACACACACAAATGTTTTGGTAACTCGGAATAGTCCAGAGATAAACTATATTTTCTTGATGACGGAATGTCCAGTGCATCTAATTTTCACGTCCGGGATAGTCCACGGCGGATCTAAAACTGACTCTCTCACACAACATACGGGATTCACTCAAACTTCAATTAACACGTTTACGCAATTATCATACATACGAGTCGGACACTCTTTGAGGCAGAGGATTAATTGGCACTAATTCCTAAAATAAATATTGAGTGACAAATTATTTTTTGCTGTCTAAACATTAATTGCTAGATTATGATAAATGAATTTGAGCATATGTCAAAATTAAGCATTGAAAATAATTCTTTTTATAAAATTAAATTCTGTTTCATTTTAAAATAATTTTTTTAGAATTTACTCTGTGACATACGCATGCATGATAATTGTAAGTGGAGTTAACGTTTCTAATTCACAGGGGGAAATCCACCATGAAATTAAGCACTTTTGAGTTTGCAGTTATTTGCTACTAAACTTAAAATGATATTGTACAGAATGGTATACTATTTCGTCCAATAAACAGAATATTTTACATGCCTTTACATGTACAATGTCAGTACGAATTTAATTGATGCAAAACATCAAATTGGCTGCAAAGCAATAAATTCTTTCGCATGCAAGGAATTCTAAGCTGAAATAGTTTTTCAATTCTATTCCCGGCTGATTTCAAAGCAAAATAAAAAAATAATTTTACCGCATTTGCTCATAAATAGATTTATCGATGTTAAAAAAAAACATGTTCATTGATGTATAAGAAGAATTTATTGTCATCAAAATGAAGGTGTAGGCCTGTCGGAGCCTCGATACCCTGGATCTTGATTACGTGATAATGCTCATGGTTTCTGCAGAGCAGGCTATGCTGCAAATCGCAGTGCAAAATTAAAAAAAAATATCTTCATTATCTTTGTGTCATTTGTAGATGGTAAGTTCAAAACAATTTTTACTAGAAGTTGAAAAACTCCTCTTTTTTTTTATTCACCATGCACTTTAACCACATCATCATTATCCTGAAAATCAAGAGATTTCTTTTCAAATCTTACACACTCTCAGGCTGTTGAGTATCTGATATATACTCTTTTTTTATGACCATAAATTATCGATGATCATGAGATATTAATGGCAATGAAATTGAAATATATTTCAACATTTAATATTAAGTTTAAGCAAGATTTTAAAATATTTTACGCATGATTTTTACTTGTTATAATTTACGAATTATTTTATTGAAGTAATAAAAAAAGGAGTCTCATTTCCCCATGTGCACTCTCTAACACAATCACAAAAATATTATGAATATATGAACAGCGTATGAACAGCGTTATGAACACAAGCTTGTAAACAAAATAAACGGCAATTCACAATCAAAGTACTCAGAAATACTGAAAGCCGGGCTCATAATATGAACAAAGACCGTGGTGACAGTTTAAAATCAATTTCAGACGTATAGAGGATATGTTACATACAAAAATATCTCAATGGCATGTATATTAAAATGTTTTAAAAATTAAATAAAATACAGCTAGAAATTAACAGCGTAAAATATTTATCACATGTATCGTTTCGGGGTTTTATATATACAAACAGAAGTAACTAATCACAGATGCAGCAAGATTAATGTCAAACGACTCTGCACTGATGTGTCCTCAGCGGGAAGTTTTACACCAAGTCATTAATGGTGTTCCCTGCATTTGTGTTAGCCTGATAGTACAACATTTATTTATAGAATATGACGCAGACAGGGATACCTGGTGAAAACCTTTTGCACCTTTTAAATTGCTTTGTAAAATATTAGTCAAAGGAACCAGGAAAAATATTAAACAATTTAATATTTTGATAAAAATATTCGATTTACTATTTCTTAAGGTGTTTGCATGGATTTTGTTTTCTCAACAGCGGCTGGGCGTACGCACTATATTTTTACTCGTAAACTCAATTTGGAGGTGAAGAAGCAGCATTTCCCATTGCTCACCGTTGCAATAGCCGGGCATTGCTCTACGAGCAATGAACCCGGCTAAAAAAGGAAAACCAGAAGAAAAAAGGTGTCTGTATAGATGAAAAACACAACTCATTAATTTGTTTTTGAACGACCCCATACGTTTCTTTCTTTCTCCCTTGCATTTCGACTATACAGAAAAAAAGATCACTAGAACCTTTGGTTATATTAAAAGAAAGGTGTTGGACCTTCAAACGGCACTATATCCGAACAGCTATTATACAGCCTATCAAATATCACGGCGTCAATAAAAGAATTATTTAGATATTTCAAAAACTACTAATTTCATTCTAATAAAAGCCACGCAGCTGTATACAGACATTCCAAAATAATGTTTCATGGAGCGACAGGTTGTTAAATTCCTCTCATCACTATAAGTACCCCATCCCTTAAAATGAATAAAAATGTCCTTTCGCCTCTCCTTCTGTCACACTTTGCCTTTAGCTCAGTTCAAAGCTCAGTTTCAAACAAACTATCCAAGATAATTTTATCAATCTTTATATACTGAAAGAAATTAATTAGAGTCATGCAATTGCATTAAAAAATTTTTTAAACTAGACTTTATATACATGTATATACCTCACTTTTCTTAAATTAGTCTTTAGCTCAGTTTTAAAAATACCATTTAAAATGGTGTTATCAAACTTCACATGTTGATGTATATTGATGAGAGCTATTTAATGGCATCACCGTTTTTGAACTTGGCCTTTCTTTCGACCTTGACCTAACTCTTTTTATCTCAATTTTAGCTCTAACGAGAGTTAGTTATTGCTTAGCACAAGGTCATTTGGAAAGATCAAGTATGTGGCTTTTGACCTCGACTCAAGGTTACGTCTTCTAGTTCGTAGCTCCAACGGAAGACCTATTCGTTGCTTTGCAACGAGCTCGGCTCTAGTTTCTTTTATATCACTTAAATCAGGTCTTGATTGAATAATTCATTAATGAAGTTTTATGAAATGAATAAGCGCTTGCTTGTTGTTACTTTTATTATAAAATGCCAGTTGCTTAATTAGATCCGCCACCACTTTACTCTCTTCAGTGCTATTTCGACGCTGTTATTCGAAAATGAAAGTAGACTTTTAATTATAATTAGGATAATAACTATGCGCGTGAAATCTGAATGTAGTTTAGTTTACGGATATCACCTTATACCTAGTGTATTCCTACAGGCTTAAGTAAGAACTCTTGTGCAGCCGTTTCAGAGTTTATTTGCAAAATTTGTTAATTTATAAATAAATTGCCGATTTAGAGGTCAACATGGTGAATAATAACCTTGGACCTGGACCACGAGGTGACCTGACCTGATCGAAGCCGCGCAGAGTTCAGGTTAGGTCAGCGAGTGGTCGAGGTTCCCTAATTCATGTTGAACCGAAAAGGGGTAATGAATTGTTTAATAATACCGATATATTGAAAAGCATGAAACTCTAACCGTTACATCTATGTCGGAGAATTCTTTGTTTGATCGGGATGGAGAATCGCTATTATCATACAGTGTCGATGTTTACGTTGACGTCTGTTACTCTAGTAAGTTTTTGCATCATGTTTTACCGATTTAAAGAATATTTGGTTGATAGCTACATTAATTGTTATAATTGAAGATTACTATTCCAGTGCACAGTCAAAATCTAAAAACAGAATTTAAGTGTAATTATTAGAAGAGCCCTGTCTGCATTCCCTTGAACTGAAATTGTAATGATATTTTCAAATGTGTGAACGAAAACATTTTATCGTATTCTGTATATCAATGTAAAACAGAAAATTGAATTGTACATTAAAAAACATGTTGATTTTTCTCGAATAATTATTACTTATGCATTAACTTCAACATAAAATGAGTTTTAATTTTAAAAAAAAACATCATTTAGCGGTCATTATTTATAATGACAAGGTCATTATTTTTCGCTTGCAAGGATTCCTATGTCATTATATCTGTAAACAGCATTTTTTGGAGTCATCATGAAATTTAAACGCCTTCTAACAAGCCAATCATATTTCAGTTTTCTCAATAAATGTAATATAATTACATGATAACCATAACATACCTCTTTGGTCTTTAAAGGGCTTTTTAAAAAATATATCGTTTTCGACTAACACAGAAAAAGAGAGAACGCTTACAACTCTTTTCTCGTCGTCTGCCTTACCTCGCTTGAACTTCGCTTGCTTATTTATTTAAAGCAGTAGAAAATGTTAATTATATTTGTACATGTACATATCAATAAATATGCTACACATCCTTCTTCCTTTTCATATTTCATCGCCCGCGTGGCACAATGGCTAGAGTGTCTGCTCTAGAGTCGCTAAGTAAGGAATTGATCCTTGCGTCGCGGTTTCAAATCCAACTGTGGGAAGTGGAGACCGGTGTCGCATAATATTTGGTCCGCCTCGTTTAAAGGTCCGGCCGGACCTAATACGATAACATATTAGGTCCCCCTTTTATAAGAAAAGGTCCGACCCGTATAAGAAGATGTCCCCCTGCGTTTTAAGGTCGGGGTGGTGCAAAATGGTTTAATCTTGACTTTAATATATGAAATCTTAACTTTAATATATGAAATTAAGGCTCGTTTGTTTATACTATGTGGCGAAAGAAGGATTTACCCTGTTGTGTTTTATTTTTTATACAACATACATGCTCTAGACAAAAATCTACTCGTTTAAGCAGTGCCGTTAAAGCTGAACACGATTCGTAAAAGTAATGTGTCTGCCATTTCAGTTCCTCGCTACCCTGCAGACCCCTATAAAGAGGGCAAGAATTAGAGACTGTTCTGTGTAATCAGTCGACACCGGTGTAGACAGACGTATGCTATACAGGACTTGGTAGCGAGAATAATAACGTAATACTTCGTCTAATGCAAGAAAGTAAGATACCAAATAAATTTACAATTATAGTTGTATAAGTCAGTGCAGTATACAAACAACATAGATAAACGTAACTGCAATAAAATATAAACAAAGGTAATGCAAGATAACCAGCAAGAACACGGGTCGCCATTCCACGCCGATACTTGTGACAATAAAGCAGTCAGGTGTAACGAAAGCGACAAGTATACCCTAGTATTGATGTATCGTAGATAATGCTATTGAAAATGGCGTATGCCTATTTACGAGTCGTGTTCAGCTTTAAGGACCTTGATTTCTTTAAAAATGATGCCACAATTATTGTGCAAGTGTTTGTTTTTCCCTAGAATCTGCTTTGTGTAAATTAGTACGATTAAAGGTATGAAACCTGTCGCTAATAAAACAATGGGCGTGTGACGTATATATTTGTTTTCCTGACTGGTACCCACAGATAGAGCCCGCGGCAGATGGTGCTGTCATTGAATGGTCGGTGAATCTAATGGTCATGTGTTAGCTAAAGTAAACCGAGGTCCCGTGTTGTAGTAGGTGCTGGCACGAAAAAGATCCCTCACTGCTCAATGACCCCGAGTGCCGAGTATAGGACAAAATTTGTAGCTCTCCACAGCATGTGGTGGCGTCTCCATATGAGAGAAAAATTCTCGAGAGGGACGTTAAACAACATACAATCAATCCTTTTCATATTTCCATTCAATATCTATGTGCCCTTAATATGTAAATATTTCGATTAAATTACCCGCATAGAGGGTAAGTTTTGTTGGTATGCACAAGGTGTTGCAAAAAATAGTGTTAAAAGTGAGGGTGGGTTAGATTGAATGCTAAAAGATGCATTCGAAGGTGACAGAAGACACCATGTTCATCAAAACAAAATTAATGACTTTGCTTTACAATGTTCTCATAATCGTGCTGACTAAGCTTAAAGGCATCGACTTTGATAATCTTGGATCATCAGACACTGCATGATGATGCACCTGATACGAACAGAGTTACAGCTCTGAACCGACAAAAAGGTTAACGGGGTTACAGCTCTCAATTCCGTCTGTGGTATTACCATTATACCATGTACTATTGGGGTTAGCGTTCAGAACAGTAACACCAGACCCAATAGGGAAAGCCTCGTTCCCTTTCGCACAGAACGCATTTTCGCGGATTGTTATAAAAATAAATTTCAAATACAACTTCTGTTTGATTTTTTTTTCACCCCCCCCCCCCCTTTCCCTTTTTCCACGTACAATACTTAAATTAGTAGAAATATATAATGTGCATCAACCACATTATCAATATTACTTCAAAGCTAATTAACTCCGGATTTACGTTAATTATGTTCCCCAAACGGAGTTTGGGAACATATTGTTTTTACTCGGTTTCTTATTATTATTAGGGTCTTCCGTCTCCAACGGAAGACCCTTCTATTATTCTATTGTTTCTTTTTCACTTTTATTATTCTTCCTTTTTTCTTCTTACAATTTTTGTGCAGAAGATTTCTCGGAGATGGCTCGATCGATTGACTTGAAACTTTCAGGAAAGATTTGTCTTTACTCAAACCTGATCCATTTTTTTCATTTTTTTGAAATTCACTTCCGGTCGGAAGTTATCGCCCTTTGATCGAAATTCTGATGACCTCGTTGTCTGTGATGGAACTCAAAAACGGTTCAAGCTAGAAAGCTGAAATTTTCAGGGATGATAGAGGACATGTTGCCATATTGCAACATAGTCAGGATATTTTCCGGAAGTGGCTAGTATGGAAGCTCGGTAGGGGTCAAAATTTAGGACACGAATCACGACTGATTTTTGGAGACATTTTGCATCATATCTTTTAAAGTATAATTATTTTGTTAAGACATACTGAGCAATATTTGTGCAGAATGACAAGATCTTTTATATGATATCAAGAAAAAAGTGCTGACTCATCACATTAGGGGCCAAGAGGGGCCAAAAGTCTTTATTCTTTAACTCTGTAACACTCAATATTTTGTTAAACATTACTGAAGTAAAGTTGTTTATCTCTACAATCTACAACTATATATTATGATTTTAATGTTGTATGAAACATAATTAGGGGCCACAAGGGGCCAGAATGCTAAATCTTTGACGCTTTACATCTCAAAACTGGAAAATATTTTGATAAGTTATATTGAAGAAAAAATGTTCAAAATAATGTTCTGAACAATTTGCAACCTTTGATTTTTCGCTAAACGTCCCCATTAAGGATTTGAAGGGTTGGCCCCTAAATATTTCTTTTGCTAATAACTCGAAAACGAAAGAGAATCTCTGAATAGTTGTTGAATAAAAAGTGTTCAAAATCCTAAGAGGTTTCAGATAAAATCCAGAAAAAGGGGCTGGATGATCAAATTAGGGGCCAAAAGGGGCTAAAGGTCTTTTTTGATTACTCTTTTATAGTCAATATTTTGTTATACATTACAGAAGCAAAAATGTTTATCTCAACAATCTACAACTATATATTATGATTTTAATGTCGTATGGTACATAATTAGGGGCCATAAGGGGCCAAAATGCTTAATCTTTGACACTTTATATCTCAAAAGTAGAAAATATTTTGATAAGTAATATTGAACAAAAGATGTTCAAAATAATGTTCTAAACAATATGCAACCTTTCATTTTTCGCTTAACGTCCCCATTAAGGAGTTAAAGGATTGGCCCCTGAATATTTCTTATGCAAATAACTCGAAAACGAAAGAGAACCTCTTAATAGTTATTGAACAAAAAGTGTTCAAAATCCTAAGACGTTTTAGATAAAATCCAGAAAAAGGGGCTGGGCACTCAAATTAAGGGCTGAGAGGGGCTAAAAGTCTTGAATCGATAACTCTTTAGCAGTCAATATTTTGTTATACATTATTGAAGAAGAAATGTTTATCTCAACAATCTACAACTATATATTATTATTTTAATGTCGTATGGTACATAATTAGGGGCCATAAGGGACCAGAATGCTAAATCTTTGACGCTTTATATCTCAAAAAGTGGAAAATATTTTGATAGGTAATATTGAACGAAAGATGTTCAAAATAATATTCTAAACAATATGCAACCTTTCATTTTTCACTAATTGCCCCCATTAAGGATTTGAAGGGTTGGCCCCTAAATATTTCTTTTGCAAATAACTCGAAAACGAAAGAGAATCTCTGAATAGTTGTTGAATAAAAAGTGTTCAAAATCCTAAGAGGTTTAAGATAAAATCCAGAAAAAAGGGCTGAACACTCAAATTAAGGGCCGATAGGGGCTAAAATTCTTCAATCGATAACTTTTTAGCAGTCAATATTTTTTATACATTACTGAAGCAAAAATAATTATCTCAACAATCTACAACTATATATTATAATTTTAATGTCGTATATTACATAACTAGGGGCCAAGAGGGGCCAGAATGCTCAATCTTTGACGCTTTGTATCTCAAAAGTGAGAAATATTTTGAAAAGTAATATTGAACAAAAGATGTTCAAAATGATGTTCTGAACAATATGCAACCTTTCATTTTTTGCTAAATGTCCCCATTATGAAATTGAAGGGTTGGCCCCTAAATATTTCTTTTGCAAATAACTCGAAAACGAAAAAGAATATCTGAATACTTGTTGAAATAAAAGTGTTCAAAATCCTAAGAGCTTTAAGGTGAAAACAAGAAAAAGGGGCTGGACACTACAATAAGGGGCTGAGAGGGGCCAAAAGTTTTCAATCAATGACTCCTTAGCAATCAATATTTTGGTATACATTACAGAAGCAAAAATCTTTATCTCAACAGTGTACAACTAAGCATTATGATTTTCATGTCATTTGATACATAACGAGGGGCCAAAAGAGGCCAAAATGCTCAATCTTTGGTGCTTTATATCTCGAAATTTGGAAATCTTTTCATAAGCAATACTGAGGAGAAGATGTTCAAAATAATGTTCTGAACAACATGCAACCTTTCATTTGTCGCTTAACGTCCCCATTAAGGAGTTGAAGGGTTGGCCCCTAAATATTTCTTTTGCAAATATCTCCTAAACAAAAAAAAGAATATCTGAATAGCTGTTGAAGAAAAAGTGTTCAAAATCCTAAAAAGTTTAAGTTAAATTCAAGAAAAAGGGGCTGGGCATTTAAATTAGGGGCTGAAAGGGGCCAAAAATCTTTAATTCATAACTCTTACACAGTCAATATTTTCTTATACATTACAGAAGCAAAAATAATTATCTCAACAATCTACAATTAAATATTATGATTTTAATGTCGTATGATACATAATTAAGGGCCAATAGGAACCAGAATGCACAATCTTTGGTGCTTTATATCTCGAAATTGGGAAATAATTTAATAAGCAATACTAAGGAAAAATGTTCAAAATAATGTTCTGAAAAATATGCAACCTTTCATTTTTCGCTTAACGTCCCCATTAAGGAGTTGAAGGGTTGTTACAACGCACTTTGAAAAATTACGCACTTTGAAAAAATTTTTCAAAGTGCGTTAAGTTTTGGGACCAGGTTAACGCACTTTGAAAAATTTTTTCAAAGTGCGTTGAATTTGGGACCAAATCAACGCACTTTGAAAAAAAATTTTCAAAGTGCGTTAAAACTGTACATCATAATTTTACACCATGTAAACATTTAACGCACTTTGAAAAAAATTTTCATGAAACAAAAGGAATTAGACTTATATTTTAGAAATAGACAACAGTATTATCCCCTCGCAACGTATGATGGAATATAGTGATGCGATTATGTGTGTTATTACTTTATGTGTATGTTAGTTTTTTCTGTGTGGAATTGACGTAATTTGTATCGGGATCGATGTCAAATGATTTACTGAAAATGCTTTTTTGGGAAGGAATGCTCCGCTTTGCGGTGCCCTTACTTTGATATGTTTCTTTCTAAAAACTGATGGATTGAAGAAAACCAAGAAACGTAAAAATGAAAGAAAAGACTGGCTGAATTAAGGTCTATCAGTTCAACTCTTTATCATTCCCACCCAGATATATCTATTTCTATAACTCGTAACCTTAAGTGTCAATGATATTTGAAAAAAAGAGCATTCTAAATACAGTATAAGCACTGTACAAGGAAGTCTGTAGTAAATCGAAATTTTGTTCTTTTAAATCTCAAAGTCTATTTATGTTCATTTTCAGGAAAATCAGAATATTAATTAATGTAAATTCCTTATTTTTCGCTAGTGTTTTTTATCGCTAACTGGCTCTAAAACGTCAAATCGCGAGAATTATAATTCGCGAATGAACGGATGATGGACAGATTTTACATAGATTTAAGCACAAGAAAAATAAAAGCGAGTAATATTTTTTTCGCGAATGATACTTCTCGCGAAATTTCGCAGAAATGAATTCCTCGCTTATATTTAGGAATCTACAGTACCTGTCGGTTTTTCGATGTTAATTTGAAACCATATCTGATAATCTCTCTGTTAAACTCCAGGTGTTTAAAAACACAAGTTTTGCCAAAATTATAGAGTTATTTCTCTTTGGTATCCCAAATAAGTAAGGTTTTATGAAAATTCATATAAATATCTATAATTTTTTTAGAGTCATTCCAATATGTTAACTTTTGAGAATTGACTAAGAGATAGGCGGAAGAACAATACTATCATTCGTAGTTCTTTACGACATTGAATATTGACCTTTTGACCCCAAATTCAAAAGGGGTCTTCCTAAGGCCACAGGGATTCTGTTAAGTTAAATTTCATTGCAAATGTTCAAAGGGTTGGCGAGATATCGTGTGGAAACGAAAGCGTTACAGATCTAGAAAGACGGATGGACGGACAGCTAGACGGACGGACTGACAGATAGACCCAAATTAATATCTCCCACTTTTCAAGCGGGGGACAAAAAGTATCAAATCAGGTTCAAATGATAATTTATCATACCTAAGATTTGTAGGAATATTGACTAAGCCATGCAGATTTGTTTTTCAAAGTGCGTTAATATGGTCGATATTAACGCACTTTGAAAAAAAAATTATTTTTTCAAAGTGCGTTAACCTGGTCCCAAAATTTAACGCACTTTGAAAAAATTTTTCAAAGTGCGTAATTTTTTCAAAGTGCGTTGCCACAAAGGGTTGACCCCTAAATATTTCTTTTGCAAATATCTCTTAAACAAAAAAGAATCTCTGAATAGTTGTTGAAGAAAAAGTGTTCAAAATTCTAAGAAGTTTAAGTTAAAATCAAGAAAAGGGGGCTGGGCATTTAAATTAGGGACTGAAAGGGGCCAAAAATCTTTAATCCATAACTCTTACACAGTCAATATTTTGTTATACATTACAGAAGCAAAAATGTTTATCTCAACAGTCTACAACTAAACATTATGATTTTAAGTCGTATGATACTTAATTAGGGGCTGCAAGGGACCAGAATGCTCAATCTCTGACGCTTTATTTCTCCAAAGTGGGAAATAATTTGATAAGCAATATTGAAGAAAAGATGTTCAAAATAATTTCAAACAAAATATACAACCTTTTTCTTTTTGGTTTTGCTTAGCGTCCCCATTAAGGTGTTGCAGGGCTGGTCCCTAAAATTTTATATTGCAAATATCTCAAAAACGAAAAAGATTCTCTGAATACTTGTTGAGCAAAAGGTGTTTAAAATTCTAAGAGCTTTCAAATAACATGAAAAAGGGGGGCTGGGAACTCAAATTAGGGTCAAGAGGGGCTAAAAGTCTTTAATAGATAAATTTACAACAATCAATTTTTTAAATGCATTAGTGAAGCAAAAATGTTTATTTTAACCATTATTACAATTACATATGATGATATTCACACCATATGTTGCAGCATGCAATCTTTCAATTTCTTCGAGGGCATTCCCGTTGCAGAGTTGAAGGGACTACTCCTAAATAATATTTTTGCATATATTTCGTAAACTTAAACTCATATAAGGGGTCATGAAGATTAGCCAAGAGTTTAGCGGAAGACAACTCTGGAAAGAGAATGAAAATTTGTAGTACCTCTTCCGTTAGCCGGACTTAGTCCGTTGCCCCCTACTCACCGCGGGGAGGTGGAAGTAGGATTTTGAGCAGGATATATATTTATTGGTAACTATTTCTCTATATCAATTTATTACATGTATACGTATTACAAACAACAAAACCAAGTACATTTTATACATAATGATCAACCACCAAGAAGAGCATTGTATTTGGATTGGGACTAAGTAAGCTTATATTACAAACGTTTACAAGAGCTATGACCACTTGAATCTTATTTTGAGTTTTTCATATATCTTAAAGAAAAGAACATTTCAACAATGGACTTGCCAATAATCATCAATAATAAACAATATTCACAATGAACATAATAAATACATATTCCTGTAATTTAAAATCTGCTATCTGTAGGTGGTCATAAATAAAATCTTCTTCCATGGCATTCAGAATAAAGCACTGTCACTTTCAATCCATATAAAAGCTGTAAACTGTCTCTTTCAAAGAGAGAATGATATTCTAATCTACTTAAAAGAATTAAATGTACCAAATGCACCATAAGTGCTAACCGTGAACGTGAAAAACATTCTAAACTTTTCTAAATGTGAAAATGTATATGATCATTTCAAAATATTTACAAGTTAGTTTAAATCTTGCTATACTCTTCTCTATTGCATGAAGTTTTGTGTTCAGTTCATCTAGATTTATACACCTAATACATGTAATACATGTAGTTATTATGCTATATCTTTAGAATTGACTATTTCTTATTAACACTATTTGCATGTGTGAAGATCTACATGAATATTTACATTCTTCAAAACTACATCTAATTCTAATTTTTCTTAATTAATAATGGAATGGAATACTTAATGGCTAAAAGCTACAATTCAATATCAAACAGAAAAAAGATATCAATGATATCCCCACACAGTTGTGAACAAAATAGCTCTTGTAATTCAAATTATATTTCTTGGAATTTAAGAAATACAGCATCATGATAACTGTAGTATGTTGGTAATCGTCTGATCTCTATCCTTATTGAATTGGATATGTACACATGATCCAAAATGGTCCTTCCTTCAGTAGTACTAAAAGTAACTAGTTGTCTGAAGTGTTGATGCTTCATAAATCTTTGGATTGGACCATTAGATTTTGCATCCTCGTTCAAATCCCCCATGAGAATACAATCTTGATAAACTGACCTTGTGAAGTCAAGTACTCTTTGCAGACTTTGAAGAAAAGTTGTTATGCTTGCCATGCATGGACGATACACAATTACCATCACAATCTTTTCCCGTAATAACTTTAAAGCCATTCCTTCAATATTCATTTGTGGAAGGGGGAGAATCTCAAGAAAACCACTATTATTTCTCAAATATAATCCAACACCTCCGCCTTTTGACTGCCGTAATTGTTGTGTAACAACATAATTGCCATCATATGCCTCCTGTCTAGGAAGGTGATGAAACTGAAATCCATCAAGTACAAAATTTTCTGTGTTCATCCCAGTCTTTAACCACGTCTCTGTCAGGCAGATGATATCGACATTTCTGAACCTCTCATCATTTTTCAGATCTCCAAAATGTCTGCCTAAGCTCTGAATATTCTGTAGAATTACTGTCATCCCACTGGTTGTTAAATCTTGCGAAAGGTCATCAAAAATGTATTTTGGCATTTCGTTTAAAGCTGTCTTTACTTCAGGGTCTGCATAATTTTTTTTCTTTAATTTAGCTGGATCTTCTGTTTCAATGAATAAGCCATCTTCTGATGTAACTCTTGACAATGCAACATAAGCTTGTCCAGGAGAAAATGTTCTGTCTAAATTCACAACAATTCTGTCTGTGGTCATGCCTTGCA
Source organism: Saccostrea cuccullata (assembly GCF_032062105.1). NCBI lineage: Eukaryota > Metazoa > Mollusca > Bivalvia > Ostreida > Ostreidae > Saccostrea > Saccostrea cuccullata. The sequence goes on from NW_026937208.1 coordinate 34,987, forward strand.
CCTTATGAGCAGTACATGCCCATGATAACCGAAGAGGAAACTGGTGTCTTACTACAGAAGCTGACTTCTCTTTTATTTCCTCTTGTACTCTTTCTATTAACACCATATTTCCTTCTTTGGTTTTCTGCCCGGACTTCCTACCAACTTCCTTGTTGTCAAAAATTACCCCTACAGCTGCAAGACATGTAGCATTGTTTTCTTTGTATAGAAATCGATAAACATAGCCCATCACTCCATTCACAAGCCCATCTTCCACATTACAGTTTCTTGTTAGCATTACTCGTGCATTGACGGACAATAGCAAGGAGTTAGGAAGCCCATCAATCTTTGATCTAGTGATAGGTTTGTCTCTCTGTACCAATTTCCCAGATGTTTTGTCTTTCTTATAATCTTGGGCATCAATTTCTAATAAATCTTCACATGTTTTTCTTAACATTGACAAATTGTAAGTGTTTACTTCCTCGTTGGTACAAAACACATGAAGAGCATCCTCTGGTCCTTCTCTGATACAGCGGTCCAACATGATACTCTGATGCTCTGTTAATGGCTCATCTGTCAGTCTAATACGCAGTGAGTTTAGCAACTCAGCAAATGACGTATCTTCCTTTTGCCTCATTATCTCATTTAATTCGATTACTTTAAAATAGTCTAGCCAGAAATCCACAGGATAATTCAAATTTGCTTTGTAGAGTCTCTCATTTTTCCGCTGCTTAACAGGTGGAAGCTGATAGAAGTCCCCTACTGCAATTACACAAACACCTCCAAATGGATCTTTGCATTTCTTAATTTGCACTAGGCGTTCGTGTACATAATACAGTAGCTTTTTGTATACCATTGATGCTTCGTCAATAATGAGAATCTGTAGGTCACCAATCTTTACTCTCATTTCACTAAGACTTTGTTCTCCCAATGGTTCATATGGCAATGGCAGATATTTTGTAAGTGAAAATAAATGATGAAGTGTATTTCCACCAATGTTGAAAGCTGCTGTGCCTGTGAATGCCGAAAGCAGTACAGATACTCTTTCTGGTTCTGGCATTATTCTGGAAAGCAAATGTGATGCCTCATAATGAATTGCCTTTATAAGATGACTTTTACCAGTGCCTGCACCACCAGTCACAAATAAGTGCAAAGGTTCACATTTTTCGCCATTTATCTTTGCTAAACACCATTCACGAAGCAAATAGAATATTTCAGTTTGTGCTTTGTTCAAATTTTGGAGAACTGGCAACATTTCATCTCTTGAATTTACATTTTGGTGAACATGATACAGCACATCTACATTATTCATCTCACTTTCCATATCTGGTATGGCTTCCCTATCATTCTCTTGATGCACTGTGTTTTCTATCCTTTGTGCTATACCTTCTCTCCTTAGTACTTCTGTTTCTGGACATATGCATGACCATGCATCCTCTGGTTCACCATTCATTTCATATACTTCTTCGGCACGGTTTATGGCATCTTCATTTTGTGCATAATGTGAACGATTAAAATCTACAATGGATTTCACTGATTGCAATTGTCTTGTCCCTGTGATTTTCACATGACCTGTTTCATAAAAATCCTCATATAAATTGAATCCTGGTGGCTTCAAGTGCTTCTCTGTCCGATAGGGAAGAAAGAGTTGCACCATAGAGCGATAGTATTTTTCTGGCATCTTTTCAACATTGAATCTTGGATATCTTACAACAGCGTGTTGTGTCCTTGTCCTTCGTTGTATATGTCCCTTCCCGTTCTGCAATTCAAACACATTCTCGTTTTCTTTTTTTGGAACTTGAGATTTAGCAAGTACTCTGAATTCAGAGCAGAAGTTTGCGAGACACATGTCATGGAATACTGGCTTATCTGGGCGGTTCTCGTAACGCTCAATTATATTTGTCATCCAGATTTCATCATCATCATCCTCATCACCATTTATTTCTTCCTCATTTGATACTTTCTTTTTTAGCAACGATAGTGGCTTGCTTAAGCGTAGTGGATTGTCACCAACAGGTACAAAAACAACTTTCCTTGAGCATTCTTTCATTTTTAGATTGCACACTCTGTATACAGCTTCCTGAGCACTCACTTCTCTGTGATGCAAGTATGCTGAACCAATTTTCTTCATTGTCTGTCGAGCATTAAGATTTCCCTCCTCTGCCTCTAATTTTGTTTGTTTAAGTAACATGCCCATTTCTCTTTCCGCCTTTGATATGTAGGAAACAATGTACACAATACAACTGAATGGATCCAAGACAAACTGAATGTCCATATTAGCATCCCAGCATTTTAAGAGACATTGGTTATATTGGTTTGTCCACACTTCATTTGGGTTGCGTTGAAGAACAACAGATCTCCCAGATAGCATGACTATATTGGGCCAACATTTGTAAAAGGTTGTATGGTTGGCGTTGGGGGAACAACGTTGGGCCAACGTTGGACCAATGTTACCAAGTCAACCTTCTCGACCATGATAGAATTCCTATGTTGGCCCAACGTTGGTCCAACGTAAGCAACTTCCATTCACTTTAGTTTCCAAGGAAGGAAGGATCCTGGTGTTGGTCCAACAATGGACCAGTGTTTATAATACACCTTTAAAGAAAAGTGTATTTACAAGTTGATAGTAGTATGTTGGCCCAACGTTTGCCCGATGTTTGTAATACACCCTTAAAGAATGCGTCTTATCAAGTTGGTAGTAATTTTTGGCCCAACGTTGGCCCATTGTTAGTAATATACCCTTAAAGAAAATGTCTTATCAAGTTGGTAGTATTATGTTGGCCAAACGTTGGCCCATTGTTTGTAATACACCCTTAAAGAAAGTGCCTTATCAAGTTCAAGTAGTATGTTGGCCCGACGTTGGCCCGATGTTTCTAATACACCCTTAAAGAAAATGTCTTATCAAGTTGGTAGTATTGTGTTTGCCCAACGTTGGCCCATTGTTTGTAATACACCCTTAAAGAAAATGTCTAATCAAATTGGTAGTAGTATGTTGGCCCAACGTTGGCCCATTGTTTGTAATACACCCTAAAAGAAGTGCCTTATCAAGTTGGTAGTAGTATGTTGGCCCAACGTTGGCCCATTGTTTGTAATACACCCTTAAAGAAAGTGTCTTATCAAGTTGGTAGTAGTATGTTTGCCCAACGTTGGCCCATTGTTTGTAATACACCCTTAAAGAAAATGTCTTATCAAGTTGGTTGTAGTATGTTGGCCCAACGTTGGCACATTGTTTGCAATACACACAAGTGTTATTTTGTTTAGGTATTTAAAAGATGGGATATTTATATAGGGCCAACGTAGGCCCAATTATCATACTGCCAACTAATTGATGATGTCAATTTTATAATTAGCTGCTGAGCTTTACGTTGGCACATTCTGAAATAATTAAGAGGACTTTCTATGTCCCTGCTTATCACTGGATGACTGCTCTTGTTTAGAGATGATATTTTCAAAATTTTAACTTTGCACTTAAGTGATCACAGGACCAAAGAGTGTTTTATTCTATTTTTTGAATTGTGTTTATGCTTATTTATTTGAAATGAACCAGATAGCAGAACATCGTTGGCCCAATCTTACATTATGGTTGTATTATCTATGTTGGGTTACCTTTATTGGGCCAACAATGGCCCAACATGGAATATCGATAGCTGGTTATGTATAATGGTGCGCTAATGTTGGGCTAACTGTTATTACTGGCATTATATCATAAAATTATGATCATGAGAGAAAATATTTGTTTGGGGATTGGCATCGGCCCAACGTTGGCCCAATATATCATGAATCTGACTGAGCATCATGGGTAGACAACAACCGGGCTACTTGAAATATCTGCGCCATTTTTAATCTGACACGAGCAAGCGTAATGAGACTGATACCTTGCATATCTGCATCCACTTTGTAAGTATTTATAATATGTTTGCCTCGGCACAGCTGAATAAACGTTTAATTTTTAAACGATATCATGTACAAATCTGCAGAAAGCAGACATGGGGAAGTGCAGAGGCCAGGTGCTGTTGGGTCAACACTGTACGTCCCAGATGGCATGCTAACATTGGGCCAACGTTGGGCCAATGTAATCGGTTACATCGGGCCAATGTTGGCAAATGACATTGACCCAATTTAAGTTTGCTCATCGGCCCAATGTTGGCCCGATATGTTGGGCCAACGTTGGCCCAGTGTAGAGTGTTATTTCTACAGATATTGGCCCAACGTTGCGCCAACATTGGCCCAATGAATGCGACATTGTTTGCCCAACGTCAATAGGAACATTGGGCCGATGTTGGCAAATGACGTTGGTCCAAAGTCATTTTGCAACTTAGCCCAATGTTGGCCCGATATATTAGACCAACATTGGGCCAATGTGTATAAACATTTAATTGTTACAAATCTGTATATAACAAATCTGATCGTCTCTACAATCAGAAATAAATCTACAACCAATCCTACTTGAAAATACAAGCTAGCTAAAATGAATTTACAAGGCTTGTTTAAATTTTTATAATTTATCAAAACAAAATAAATTATCAGTGATTAAATGTTTTGTTTCTATACAAGAAAAATAAATGAAAGTATAAAATAACAAATGTGTTTTGATACAGTTAAAACAATAAATAATTTGCCCCTTATTTAGACTGAGATTTGTGTCTAGTAGAATACATCTCCGAAGTCTACCACTTAATTTACTTATATACACTTAACGTCGAGCACATGATCAAACATTTTGAAAATGTTGAACTTGTTGAAGTTAAAACAAAATTTTTTCAGTACTAAACATAAATTGGGTTCTTTCATTTAAATTTTTTCACTGTAACGACAAATTTTCTATACATGTATTTTATATGGGGCAAGATTGAATCAAAATCGTTGTGATGATGATGATCAAGCGTAGAAATGTTATGCATAAATGTCTTCGTCATGCAAGCTAATCACTTAATCACACCAAGAAACAAAAAAGACGGTTATTCCTGAATTGACAGCTTAAACATTATAGTGATATACTTGTAAATTTAATCGTATGTTTACTCTTTACTGAGAAAAGTAACAAATGTATTAAGTACCAAATACTACAATTTTAGTGCTACTGGAGATTCTAAAAAGACATTCAGAACACAATCAAAGAATAGCTAAGGTATGCCAAGGACAGGGATGGGGGAGGAAGAAACGGAAAGAGAAGAAAAGAAGGCGGAGGAGGAGACTCGGGAGAGAGAAGAGAAGACTTAGGAGAGGGATCAGATGGAAAGTGGCAGTGCCTAGCTTTTTCTGTAATATAGTGTGACATACCTGTAGTTCTACCCTTTTCTGTGTCTGTTTGTCGGTTACAAGCACGATGCAGATGCCAGAAACATTTTTTGTGTAAGTAAACAAAATGACGGGATTCATTTTAGTATTATTTTAAGGACAGGAGGGCTTTGTTTATTTGTTAGACGTGCTTATTGATACCTGCAATTTACTGAACTTGTGCATAAATTTACATCAGAGAGGGAGTATAGAGTCATGTAACCCTACATGTATCGCTTCAAGTGAGCATCAACTTTTATGTTCTTTATTAATGTTTTCTTCATGCACTGAGCAATAAAATACTAGTATGTTATTATTTAATTTTATATTTTGATTTCTTTTTCCTCAGTTTTTTAATTAATGCTATGAGATATATATTGAGGATATGTATTAAACTATTAATCTAGCATATATAGATAGTATTAAAGGGCTTTTACCATTAAACTGTACTACAAAACTAGTATAACCTTATTGTATATATTTGTCGATTTTGAGGACAAATGGCCAACCGGTGAAGAGCAAATGAGTTGTCATGATGGAGAGCCAATAAGCTACAAACCAACGTTGGCCCAAAAATGATGTTTTCCTGATATTGAAAGAATAAGTGGCCCAACAATGGCTCAATGATATCCGTTCGTTTGTCCAGCAATAAGCCAACAAGTTGGTCTGATTAAGGGCCGATGAGCAAATTACCGTTGGCCCAACATTAATTGCTTACAATGGCCCAAATGTACAAAACTGATGTTTGCCCAACATTGAAAAAATACATTGGCCCGACAGTGGCCCAATATTAACTGTTACATTGGCCCAACAATAAGCCAACAAGTTGGTTTGATTAAGGGCCGATGAGCAAATTACCGTTGGCCCAACATTAATTGCTTACAATGGCCCAATTGTACAAAAATGACGTTTGCCCAATTTTGAAATAATACATTGGCCCAACAGTGGCCCAATATTAACTGTTACATTGGCCCAATAATAAGCCAACATGTTGGTTTGATTAAGGGCCGATGAGCAAATTACCGATGGCCCAATGTTGAATACAAACGGTGGCCCAACATAAGGAGCATTGTTGGCCCAACAAAGGTCCAATAACATCCTGCTATCTGGGCTCTTTGCTGATAACATGTTATAAGCTTCTTCATACAATTCCTGTGTTAGTGAAAGATGATCAAATATTTGTTTTGTTGTTCTTTTTTCGTCATCGTTTTGTATTTCATCCCATACACTAAGTAATATTTCCTTTGCATATGCCTTGCTTTGCTTTTCTTCTCTAGCCTCTATTTCACACTCAATGTTCTCTCCATTTTTAGAAAATGTTATAAATGTCCTTTGGGATGGAGGCCTTGGGAAGTTAAACCTACATTCAGTACCCTTCTTCTTGCAAGATTTTGAATGATTCTTGCTATGCTGTTGTACTTCCAAAACAGTTTTTCTCAATTCCATGTCATCAATTTCTGAAGGAATGCCACAGGTTACATATCTGTCAATGAAATTACTTACAACTTCCTCTCCATCAGAGTCAATGTTAGGTGCATTTGCCACCCAGTATAAACAATGCATATACGGAGATCCTCTTTGCTGAAACTCGACTCTTTGGAAAAAGTCTACTACTTTTCCGATTGGTTCACAAGGTGAAAGAATGACCTCTTTATGAAATACCTGAAATCTATGCTCGAACATTCTAGCAACTGTGACTGGATTGCACCTTAGAACTTCATTCTTTTCTGACCATTCCATTTCATCAGGATTTCTGTCATCACTCTGCTGCCTTAATATAGCCCTTACAGCATCATTCCATCTGTATTCTGCTGCCGAAAATGAACAAAACCATGTAGGGATTCCCAATTGCCGCAACATTGCAAAGAGGTCTTTCTGAGTTGTTGCCCAATATGCAGGTGTTCCTCTTATCGGTTGCATAAACCTTATTGCCTCATCATTTCTCAACAAACTAGAGAGAGAAGTGGGATCTTGAAGCATATTTGCTGTTACTGGTTTTCCACTCGTACTACATTTTGACAAAGATTTCCGGAGTGAAATTTGAGTTTTTTCAATCACTTGGTTGAGTTCAGACATGTACTGGCTAAAGAAAATGTAATTTGTGTCTTTTGCAAACCTGTTATCTGCATTCATCAACCTATTGTTGAAATACCTAGAAAGTGTTAATTTCTGTGATCTGTCTTCATTCCAAGAAAACCTCCCACTTGGAAAATGATAAGGAAATGCTTTGGCTTCATTCCCAGGCTCTTGAAGTATGCGAACAGGATTCCTTCCTTCACCTGGTGCAATATTGTACACATCGTCAAAATAATGGTCCAATACTTCTTGTGCAACATCTACAGGTTGTAGACATGTGTCAAATGCAATTATTTGTTCATCATTTCCTGAACCGTCTTCATTCTCTTCTTCTGACATCATCTGATCATGATTTTCAATGTCCTGCTCCCAACTGGATTCAATTTTGACATCTTTATACCACTGATTGTTCTCCTTTAAGTATGACAAGGCTGACATAATATGGTTTGTATTAACAAACTGATATTCATAATAACCTTTGTAAGCCAACTTCCTTTTCAATTTCACCCGCAACAACAAGTTATCATCCTGCTGCTTTGGTAAACTTGTGGTTTTTCTCATGTCTGAAGGCACACAAATAACAGGACCATGTACGTTCCTTTGTCCACCATGTGGGAGAGCCATGATTTTCATAAACGGTATGTGAAGTGCAATCAGATGCTGTTCTAAGCTGTTTAAATTGGCCAATTCCGGTGGAATGTCCTCTAAAGTCATATTATTTGCAGCAGCCTCTGGTGGTGGTTTGCCACTTAGTATTTTCCTATGGCAAGTGTAACAAATCCATGATGATGATCTGGTGCATGTTTCTGAACAAGACAGAGAACATTCATGGACATACTTGTCTGACAAACAGGTACGCGATATATTTTTTGCTGCTTCATTTTTTTCATACATATGGTTTTCACAAACTTGTACTTGATTTCTAAACAACAGTCTGTGACAACAAGTACATGCATAATCTGGACCTTTTGAAGCGTTTTCCTTAAATGATCTCACAACTTCCTCTGTCTGTTCTATGCTGATTTTTTTCAGTTTCCTATTATTTTTCATTTTTCCCTTTTTTCTCTCTTGAATGTCAACAGATGATCTGTAACTAGCCTTACTACGATTCTTGGCAGTTAATTTAACCTCGGGATCAGTTTGATACCTCCTTCCAGCCTTTTCTCTCTTTACTGCTCTAAAAGTTTCATTACTTCTATATCTAGAAACATTAGCAGCTTTGTTCTTTTTTTGGTACATTTCATCTGACTTGTATTTATTCAACATTGCTCGTTTTAAATTGGTCTTATACAAAAGGTCAGTCCTGTACTTTTCAGTACTTGCTTTCTTAACATTTTCCTGATGGCATAAGTTTATCCTGTATTTCTCTTTACTTCTTCTTTTGGCACATTCCCTTTGATTAATATCCTGGTGATATTTTTCAGAGCTTTGCCTCTTCTTTTTCTCTTTATGATTCAAATCTGTTTCATACTTCTTTTTACCTCTTTCTAGCACTTTCTTTCTGTGTTCAGCATTTAACACATATTTCAACTGATAAGCCGTGTTTTTATGATAACGAAGTCTGTTCCTCATTTGTGTTTTTAATTTGTTGTCTGCATTTGTATACACGTTCTTTCTTTGCCTTAATATTTTTTCCCTGAACTCAGCTTTTTCTCTGTATTTTTTCCTCTGTGCAGACTTACGATTTTCATTCGAGTCCACTGGCAATTTCAATTTCGAAGCATTTCGTCTTTCTCTCATACGCATTCGATTTCCTCTGCGCAGGTTATATTCTCGCCTATAAGTATTATTCAGTAGCAAAGAACCATTTTCTGACAACCTTGATGATACATTCAAAACAACATCATAATGGTTTTGCTCTCTGTGGTACAAATATATTGCTCCTTTTTGTTCATCTGATTCAGCATTTAACCTAGGCCCACTGAACTGAAGCCATTTCTTATCTGAGTAAGTGTATATGTCAACTTTCAACATATGCGACATTGCAAGAATCTCCAATTCAGTTGCCCATATACCTTCTTGCGCCATATTACTTGAGAGCATGTATGACCTTAAACATCCTTCTGATCTCATGAAATGTTGAAATTTTGTTTCATGCTTAAGCAGATGTTGACATACAGTTTCTCGAATTTGTTTGTGGTGATTTTCAGAGTTTGTCAAACTGAATGATATAGCCCTGAAAAAGCAATTCCCATCTCTTGCAATATCTTTACAGCCCTTAGGCACACCCATATCTCTCACAGATATTGAGGTGTCGTTACACCCAGAAACAAAATATGGCAGATTCATTTCCTTGCACAAATCCTTCCGATTCTGTACAGACAGAGGAATAAAATCATGCTGTGTGCTTTCCTCTCCCACAAAAACAACTTCCAACTGTCTGTAACATCTCTGGCTGTTCTGTTGATAACACATCCTGATCTGAACCTTTTTCTGCTCTTAAATATCTCTCAGCTTCTTCGTGGTCAAACACTTCAGCCATAGCAAAATTCTTCAGGGAACATAATACCCCTGTTAATTCACATTCCACAGTTCTTGAAAAACCCATTGAAATTGCTAATGACCTTAGGTGCAAATAAACATCATGAACATTCTCTAATAGAATTCTTGTACTCTTTCCACGCACACTAAGATATCCACGAGAACATCTTGAATGGGAATCAAATACGAAAAATCCATCAATTGTCTTTCCAACTACCAAAGTATTCCCCCCGAAACATACAAAACATCCGACAGTTTCATGAAGTGTCATTTGCAGAGCTTCAAAAAGGGGACAAGCATTAAAATCTTCATAACATGGCTCCTCCTCTGATAAGCTGATTAAACTTGGCACTGATACCTTCACTATGAATTCAAATGTTTTACTGAAGCATTCAATATACTGCGGCAACTCTTCAACTAACAAATATCTACTTGTAACTGAAGAACTGTTTTGTAGGTATGTGTACAGTTCATCCCCATTCACTAAAACTTTGTTGACATCAGTTGTTTGCCAGATTTTTGCACTTTTCAGAACATGATAAGCTATAGCTGATAGACAAATTGCCACACATTGAGTCCCTGCATTGTCACCGAACATAGGATCAGCTTGATGGAAAGAGCCCTGGACAGATACAGTATATAAATTTCTTGCTTCTAAGTTTGTATTCTCCTCACCATAACAATCTTGCATACTAGTACTTTCTTTCTGATCCCTTTGTACCTCCAAATCTCTTATGTTCTGACCCTTTTTCCTGTGAAAAATTCTTTCAGTTGTTAATTTCATATCTTTCTTTCCTTCATTTTTCAACTCATTTTCTATAATCTCTGTATCATCTCTGAAATCCAACATACTTTCTACAGTCTCCAACATATCTGTTTCTCTGTTTATACTTTCTATAATATCAGGTTTTTCGTTCAAGTTTCCGTTTGATATTCGTATAGTTTCCAGTTTAGAATTCGTTAAATTGCCCTCATCTTTTGATAATCTACTGGTCTCCTCCATCCTGGAGGTATCCAGCTGCGCCTGTCCTGCTGGATCAGACATATGCACTATGTCCGATCCAGGTGCCCTCGGTGGAGCACAAACCCACGGTGGGGAGTCAGTGGACGGTGCCTTGCCCTCGTCATGGACAAACAGACGACTTCCCCGAGGAGGTGACAACCTCGGGGCGGGTGAGTGCATTTTCACTCGAGGTGAGGCCTGCACCCTGGCCAGGGGTTTTTCCTCTTTAGGTGGAAACCCCATCGAACCAAGCCCCGGAATATTACTGGGAGGAGCTGAATCAGCTCCATCCACTGTCCCGCAAGGAACAGTAGACTGTTGTGGCGTCAAAGCTGTGACTTCATCTGGCAGAATTCCTGCAGGCTTTTGCCTCTTTTCTCTTTTTCTCAACTTGTCTTGTATCATTCTCTGTCTTGCAGACATTTTCCTTCTCTTTGCCATCTGAAAAAACATTGATAATATACTACAGATTACTACAACTACCCTGAAGACAACATGCCCATGGGCCACATCTCTCAACTGTGAAGTTTTGACCATTCCGTACTTTACCAGATTTCCCCCTTGTAATAGACACTGTGACTCCACCCTACCTCACCAATCATAATTTACACAATTTGAAATCTACACTACAATAAGATGCTTTGATTCCCCATCGTAAAGTTTGATTCCCCATTGTGGTTTCGCCCTATCTCCCGGGGATCATGATTTTAATAATTTATAATCTACACTACCCAACGATGATTCCACATAAGTCACAGCTTTTCTGGCCCAGTGGTTCTTGAGAAGAAAATTTTTAAAGATTTTTCCTATTAATTTTTATGTAAAACTTTGATTCCTAATTGTGGCCAGAGTTCTTGAAAACTTTTTTCCGCTGTCGGTCATTTGGACTGACTGCCATGGGAAGTTTGTCAGTCCAAACAGATTTCTATCAGTCCAAAAAAAATTCAATAAAAAGATGAAAACTGTATTTGAATATTATTATCAATACATTTTGCACCCTGCATCAATACACACTGCACACTTCATGCCAATTTGATCATTCTATAACAATTTTCGTTGAATTCTCGTGGGAGGTCGATTTTCTTCATAAGTTTTTTATCTAGTTCGATTTTCTCACCTGGCTTACATTATCGCCGTCAACAAACTTGTTTAAACAATCATAGTTTGGTACTTGCGTTTTTCGAAGAAGCCATTACGTGATACTTAAAAGCGTTTAACAGATTATGATCGGTCGGTTATAGGCAATTCGTACGAAATTTAGTCGGATTTTCGGAAGTTGCTCTCTCATTATCTACCGGTCATTTGGACTGACGCAGACCGTAAAGTTATCGGTCCTTGGTTGTTTTTATCGGTCTTGCCGACAGGACCGAAAGATTTCAAGAACTCTGTGTGGCCCCGCTGATTCCCCAGGGGTCATGATTTCAACAATTTAGAATTTACACTACCCCAGGATGCTTCCACATAAGTTTCAGCATTTTTGGCCCAGTGCTTCTTGAGTAGATGATTTTCAAAGATCTTTTCTGTATATTTCTAGGTAAAACCGAGATTCCCTTTTGTTGCCCCGCCCTCCTCCGGAGGGTCATGATTTGAACAATTTAAAATCTACACTACCCCAGGATGCTTTCATATAAGTTTCAACTTTTCTGGCCCAGTGTTTCTTGAGAAGATTTTTTAATCATCCCATCCTATTTTTGTCTTTTCTTGATTATCTCCCCTTGTGAGGGGACTTGGCCCTTCATTTTTTACAATTTAAATTCCCCTTCACCCAAGGATGCTTTGTACCAAGTTTGGTCAAAATTGACCCAATGGTTCTTGGGAAAAAGTTGAAAATGTGAAAAGTTTACAGACAGACGGACAGCTATACCGCTAGAAAGACAAACAACGGACAAAATGTAATCAGAAAAGCTCAATTGAGCCTTCGCTTCAGGTGAGCTAAAAATATATCCCACTCTATGGCATGCCTCAGAGAAGATGGTGTTAAAATTTCCAGCATCTGCGATGAGTAGTTGCTGAGAAAAATGTGACTAAAATTTGTTACGGACAGACACATGGACCGACACACAGATAAAACAGTATACTACCCTCTCTTTAAGAGCGGGTTATAGAACAGGTTATAGAAAAACATTTCTAACATGGCAGGATTATAAATAATTATAATTTGATAACTTAATGATGAGTTTAATTTTTTCAATGATGCAATTAACAGTATTTTCATAACTTTTATTGGTAAACAAAATATATAAATTTCCAACACTATGGCGCAAGTTATAGCGTGTATTACTTTGACTTATGTTACACCACTGAAAGTGATACCGTGAAACACTAATTAACAGAGTGATGCTTTGGAAGAATGCAAAAAAAAATTCTCATCATAGTTTCACAATGCTCACATGCGACATAAAAAAAACAAGACGTTTATGAAAAATGGATGCTCCCATATTGGTAGCTTATTGCGAATGTTAAAATTTCCCAAATGTATCTTAAACTCCAAGGTTGAGGTCAGAATTATTTGTAAAAGTGGGTCAAACTCGAACATCAAGTTCAAAAATATTTATACCCGTTGAAAGGACATGTCACAATAAATACACATGTGAAGTACAAAAGCCCTAGCACCAATTCTTCAGAAGTTATGGCCATGGTTCACGATTTTCATTTTTGGCAAAAAGGGTTTCAAACTCAAGATCAAGATGTCAAATTCGATTTTATCCAAAGAAAGGTCATGTTAAAACGAAAACTATTGTAAACTAAAGGTACTGTGAACAATGAGTTCACTTAATTATGTTAATGATACCCCCCACCATCCATTTGAATATGAATGTAACGGCAGTGTCCGTGCATATTTCTTTTACATGTACAACTCGTGTGTATAATAAAAATATCTTGAAAATATGTAAGAGTTATCTAGACAAATATGTGCTCTATATTACTTACTATTTCCCTTTATTATGACCTACTTGAATCTCAACAGCTGATATTTTCCCTCTTATATGTGTTCAATTGCAGTGCAACATTAAACAATCAACCTTACCTTGTTAAATTTTGCATTAAAAACATTATATTCTTTAAACTATGAACAAGAAATACATCTATAGCACATGAATTCATTACATGTAGTAATACAACATGACAATTTGTCCTAGTCTGCTCTGAAGTCGTGGAATAGAAGTTACTCCTTACGTTGCCAGTTCCAATCCCACTATGGGACGTGGAGACTGGTTCTTTGGATGACACCGTATAAACCGAGGTCACGCATTACAGTAAGTATTGGCATCAGAAAGATCCTTCATTGCTCAAATGCCTCTAAGTGTGAAATATAGGACACAGTTTGCAGCTCTACATCACCAAGTGGTGGCATCTTGAGTGAAAAATTCTTGAGAGGGAGGGTAAACAACAATCAAAGAAAAATAAAAATAAGAAAAAATATCTCAAATAATTCCCATAAAACTGTATGAGTTTAAAACATGTCTTTAATAGCAATGTCAAGTTCAAATAGTTTTGACAATATTTGTAAAATTTTACAAAATTCTGTATGTACTTAACCTTACCAACATATTTGTACAAAATTTCTTTGAAACTAAAAGAAAAAAAATGAAAGTAAAATAAAGATCACAAGTAAGGTCTTTATCACACCGATTGATGAAAGACGTATCTTCAAGAGTAATAAAATCCAAAATTACCCAAAAATATGTGATATTTACACTGGATATAGGTATATACCTCATAAACTGTAATAATCTTATAGACTATTACAATCTTTGGAAGAAAAGTTTACATGCCTCTAACTCGGAATTATATTTTCTTTTTCGGATGATCAAGAATCTACTAATTCCTAATTTAATGTAAAATTAATATGTGCATTCACTACTTTGATAATGAATAATATGATTTTACAAGACCTGCTATTCCAGAGAAAATTTCCTTACTAATTCAATTGTAAAACTCTATGCCCTTCTTAATTTTTCCCAAGGGTACAAAAAATTTATGTGAATTAATTAACACTACCCTAATGCTTGCATTTTAATTCCACTCATCATAATCTGGGGGGCGGGGGGGGGGCATAACCGTGAACTACAATATTAACCTCATCAGGTATACCTACAGAGTACAGAGACGCACCCACCCATCCATTGAAAAAATGTGTATTCCTAAAAAAATTATTGCAATATTATTTGTTGATCATTTTTCATGACACCATGAAATGCAGATTTCTTGGCAGTTTTTTGATATAATCTCAAAATAAATGTTATTTTATTTATAGGCGCTGCATTGATATCACCATCAAATGCAAATTAAACATTTTACAACTCTAATTTGTTAAGATATCAAAGTAGTTTCAGGTCAGGAAATATTTGTATAGATTATTTAATATTGTTTTGAATGATTTAATGTATCATCCTATTTAACTAAAGACAGGAAAAAATTGAACAATACTGTATATGTGTACATGAACATATTGATTTTCTTTTTATTTTAATGGTAATTCGATTTGAAGTAAAGTACCAAAAAAAAGATATTTTTCCTACCTACCAATCCATTCCTAAAAATCTGGATCAGTAAACAACGTTTTTAAATTTGGCCTTCGTTCGTGGATTTGATTTCATAAATCAAGAATTTACAAGTTCTTAAGTATGTAACATTTTGTGGTGGACATGAATTTGTGGGTCTTGTCACATCTCAACAAGAGGCCCAGGGGCCACATCGCTCACCTGAGCAATTGGCTAGGAAAAAGCACATATCAGATCAGAACTGAAAGTTTACTGGGGGGGGGGGGGGGGGGGGGTTGAATTTTAACCCCCAGGGGGTCATGATTTGAATGAAATAGGATCTACACTACCTGAGGATGATTCCCTAAAAATATCACTAAGCATGGCTTTAAAGTACTTGAAAAGAAGATATTAAAAGGTTTCCCCATATATTCCTATGTACAACTTTTATCGGCCATTTGGCCCCACCCTGCCCCCGGGGGTCATGATTTGATCAAACTTGAATCTACACTACCTGGGGATGATTCCACATGAGTTTCATCTTTCCTGTCTCAATGGATCTTGAGAAGATTTTTCCTATATATTCCATGTAAAACTTTGATCGGCCATTTTGGCCCCACCCTACCCCCAGGGGTCATGATTTAAATAAACTTGAATCTACACTTTCTGAGGATGCTGCCACATGAATTTCATCTTTCCTGGCCCAGTGGTTCTTGAGAAGAAGATTTTTAAAGATTTTTCCGATATATTCCTATGTTAAACTTTGATTGGCCATTTTGGCCCCACCCTACCCCCGGGGGTCATGATTTGAACAACCTTGAATCTACACTACCTGAGGATGATGCCACATGAATTTCGTCTTTCCTGGCCCAGTGGTTCTTGAGAAGAAGATTTTTAAAGATTTTCCAAATATATTCCTATGTAAAACTTTGATCGGCCATTTTGGCCCCACCCTACCCCCGGGGGTCATGATTTGTACAAAATTGAATCTACACTACCTGAGGATGATTCCACATGAGTTTCATCTTTCCTGGCCCACTGGTTATTGAGAAGATTTTTTTAAAACGCCATTAATTTTTCTCTAATTCATTATTATCTCCCCTTGGAAAAGGGCATAGCCCTTCATTTGAACAAACTTGAATCCCCTTTACCCAAGGATATTTTGTGCCAAGTTTGGTTGAAATTGGCCCAGTCGTTCTTGAGAAGAAGATGAAAATGTGAAAAGTTTATGACCACGACGACGACAGATGACAGACAAATTTTGATCAGAATAGCTCACTTGAGCCTTCAGCTCAGGTGAGCTAAAAATTAAACCCCACAAAAATTTGTGATTTCATAGTATGCACCTACTTAAAGCTACATAGTTATTTAAACCTACTGAAAGTAGCTATTTTTACCTACGTTTTGCTTTACATAGATTTTGTGGCCAAACACAGGAACAGCTCAATATGGTGAGCAAGAAATATTATGCAGATATACTTATGATAAAAATGCGAAAAAAAATGCAAAAAAATTAAGCCAGAAAATGAGTATTTCATAAATTTACAATTTTACATTATACATAGTAATATATGCGAAATTGTTAATCTACAAAATAGCCAAAATTTTGTCGCATTGATCATGAGTGTGTCTGTATCGAGAAATTGGATGCTCAATATATTGCGCCATTCCTACATTTGACCACAAAGCATAATCAAAGCAAAAAGAAAGTTAAAATAGCTACATTCTGTAAGTTTAAATACTGATATACATGTAGCTATTTATAGTTACATAAGTCTGGACCTGATGAATTGATGAACGTCATAAAAACTTAGCTACAATGGACCCCACATTGTTATTTGTTTTCTAAAAATCGTTTCATTTGTGATACAAATGTATGTGTAAAATGCAATTATGACTCACTCATGGCCATAAACTGTTACTCGATCAGTAAGTTATTCATGACACTGACTTATGCAGTGATTTATAATAAAAAACAACAACAGAATAAGTGTTGACTAAAGATTTGGTGTTTAATTGTAACTATAAAATGATATGCCGGCCTCGCTCCGTCTTTGCTAGAAGTATTTCTCCAGCCATTGTACTTCGCACGCAGCCTGGGCATCGTCCGTTGCCTTCGTCCTCGTTACATCAAAATGGCGCGCATAACATGGATTTTGTAATTGTATACTAAACTATTATTTTAAAATTAGCAAGCATTTTGAAATACTTACGATGACAGACAGCTCTTAGAACACGCTCTGCCTTGATTTTCAAATATGTCGCTTGGTTCTTAGATGCAAGTTTCAACGTCTGCTTCCTATTGTTGTTTTGTGACTGCACAATAGGTTAACTGCGTAATTTATCGATCTGCCAGAAATAGGGGAAGTGTAAATGTAGTCTCCCTCGACTCCCGACGGTCCCGGATTTTGGATTTTTTTGCGATATCTTTCTCATCCGTGCACAGAATTTCATCAAACTTTTCAGACACATTTTCTATATTTAAATAAATACATTAATGAATTAAAACTTTAGAAAATATGCGCATTAATAACTGAATCAGCAGTATCAATTGCCAAAAAACGGAACACTAGATTTACAGCTTACCTAGAAAACAATTCGGTTCTCGACAAGTCGTACGGTATATACTTCGTACGACTTGTTATTGATATGATGGATGTGATACCGAGACGTGTTGTAGAAATGCTATTTAGAAAATATAATATATCGAAAAAGAAACATAAGAAAATATCATATAACATTACAAGGACAAAGAAAAGAAAGAAAAAACAAGATCAGGAAAGGCAATTCAACGAGATAACGATCTAACAGTATTCAGAATCAAAAGTTCATACGATTACTTACGTAAATAGTTAAGATGAAAACGGCTGATTAATACCGTATAATTTAAAAAGTCAGAGAATAAAACAAGCCTCAATAAACATTTGACACAAGGGGGGGGGGGGGGCATATAAATGTATGCTAACGCCTGTTACAGCAGAAAAATTGAACTTTAAGGTGGGGATTCACAGTGCTTCATATTAAAATCGAAATGTTATTTTTCACATTACATTTATTTACATGTATGTTTTCTTTTAAAAAAAATTTTGATTTAAATCACATAAAGCAAAAAACAAATAAATTAAAATTAAGCAAGAGTTTTCCAAGAAACCCTACTCATGTGTCGCTGCTTTGGGCTTCTTTTGACTGGGATGTTCCTAAATCAGTTGTCACCTATTTATATGCTACTAGCAAAAAACTAGTTCATTAAAAAAAATGGCATTGTAATTCATAAATGCACAAACAACATCAACACTTCGTATTAAACTGCAATAGAATCTGTCATTCAAAGAAATTATTATTCCTAACCCTCAAATGAATAATAAAGTTAAAATTATGAATATAATAAATAACTTATCATTTTACATGTTTTAGGACGTGTTTCAAAGTCTTTACAATATTGAATTAATATTTGAAACATATTATATAAATATTACACGTAGCGCCTCGGTTGACAATATGGTTTTCTTGGGGTGAAAATGTTTCAATGTTACACACACCTACTCGTACATGCAATATTTATTAGCTTTACGCAATGCTTTATACAAATGCATAAAACAGTGAACCATGCGCGCATAAATTCTGCGCAGTCGCTATATTTCTGAATATTACCCGTCATCAAGCAATGTTGACTGTTGCTACGCAGGGGGCGAGGCTTCGTTATTCAGCGAGAAATAGTCTTTTTTATCAAATGTTTCTCGACGAATCATGCAGATTCAAGTAATTTACATGAAAACATAATATTTTGAAATATTTTATTTCACTTTAAAGCCTCACAAGAGGTATAAACTGATAAAAGTACACACACAAAAAGAAAAACAAAACAAATCAACAATGAAAAGGTCCTCAAAGAGGACTTCCAAGTCTGTGAAGGAACTCAAAAATGGCTTAACAAAGAGAGCTGAAACTTTCAGTGATGATAGAGGACATCTTGACATGTTGCACCACACCCGTTGCACCCGGGTATAGACATTTTTCGGAAATAGTATAGAAGCTCGGTAGAAGGTTGAAAATTATGTAACGACTCGATCAGGAGTTACTTTTTGAGACATATGCTTCATATCTTTTGAAGTATGATAATTTTGATAAAACTTATTGTACAATTTTATTGTAGAATGGTACGACCTTTAACATGACATAAAGGAAAAGGCGATGACTCATCATACAGGGGACTGAGAGGGGCTCAAAGCCTTTACTCGATAACTCTATACATGTAACAGTCTATATTTTTTTATACATCACTGATACAAAATGTAACAATCTCTGAACAGTTGATGAACAAAAAGCGTTCAAAATTCTAAGAGCTTTATGAACAATCCAGAAAAATGGATTAAATTAGCCACTCATATTAGGGGCCAAGAGGGGCCAAAAGTCTTTGAGAATTTCCATCCCTGGTGGAACCAAATTCCCCTATAGCTACCATTAAATGTACATCAGGTACATATAATACCCTGATATTATATTAAAGTATTTTATAGTGGAAAAGATTGACCGTGAGAAAGTTTTAAAAATTTCATTAATCAAGCAGTAGTTAATTAATAAAGATTGCATTGAAGTCTATGGGGAAGAGCGTTTTTTTTTTTCAAAATAAAAATTCAAATACTTTGAATATCAATAAATCCTGCAGTGGAAAAATGCATCAAAACATTGAAAATAGATTGACAATAGAAAACATTTTATCTTACTGTGTACAATTTTTATATTTGATTTTTTCTATTAATTAAAAAAGGGGAGATAACTCTTACCAAAATTTAAGGTAATAAATTTGGACACATCCAACTATACATACTAAAACATGTAAGTAATAAATGGGAAGTATGTTTAAATAAACTTATTATTCAATGCCAACATATAGATCTGTCATGTATTCAGTTTCACTGAATTTGATCTTATTAGGGATTTATACCTTAATCGAAAACCCGAAAGTGGGAAATATTTTGATATTGATTTGATAGTTTGATTTTGAACAAAAGATGTTCAAAGTTTTGTTTTAAACATCATGCAACAGTATCATTATTTTTGAATGAAAATCTCAATCAAAATCTCATCTCATCTCATCAAGAATTGGACGGAAGACCCACTCGTTGCTCGCAACAAGATCGTATCTAGTTATTATTAAGGTCTTCCGTCTTCAGCGGAAGACCTTACTGTTATTCTTAGGTTTCTTTTCCACTATTTTATTTTATTATTATTGTTTTTTTTTCTTACCGATTTTGTGCACGCGATTTCTTGGAAACGGCTCGATCGATTTTCATGAAACTTTCAGGACTGATAGAACATCAAGCAAATCTGATATATAATTTTTTGATTTGATGACGTCACTTCAGGTTTTGAGATTTTTGCGATTTAGTGATTTTCAGAGGGTCACTTTGTCCGGCAGTTTTCTCAGAAAGCACTTAACACAGAAGCATGAAATTTTCAGCGATGATAGAGCAACATGTACTGATGTGACATACACCAATCTTTTTCTCCGGAAGTGCAGCACGTCGGCGCTCGCTATGGCCCGAAAATAGTCCTACCAAGAATTTCAAAATTTTTAACACCTTTTCTACGATAACTTTTTACCTAGAAATATTTTGTTAAAACATGTAAACAAAAGAAGTGTAGAATTGCACGATCTTTCAAATGATATCCAAGAAAAAGGGCTGGCCCCTAAAATAAAGGATCTAGAGGGGCCAAAACGTTTTATGTGATATCTCAAAAAGTGTTGACAATTTGTTATGCATCATAGAAGGGAAGTTGTTCAAAATTATAAATAGCAGAGGCAGAGATCATTTAAAGTGGTTCAAATACCGTCACTTCCGGTCAGGCCGGAAGTATTTGTAAATGGCTCGTTTTTTGCACACATAACCGTAAATGTCTATCAATCTCGATATCATCGTCTTCAGAATTAGACGGAAGACTTATTTGTTGCTTTGCAACAAGCTCGTCTAGTTATTTTTATTATTGTTTTTTTTTCTTACCGATTTTGTGCACGCGATTTCTCGGAAACGGCTCGATCGATTTTCATGAAACTTTCAGGACTGATGGAGCATCAATCACACCTGATATATAATTTTTTATTTTTATGACGTCACTTCCGGTTTCGAGATTTCCGCGATTTAGTGATTTTCAGAGGGTCACTTTGTCCAGCATTTTTCTCAAAAGTGCTTTTAGATAGAAACGTAAGATTTTCAGCGATGATAGAGCAACATGTGCTGATGTGACACACACCTTTCTTATTCTCCGGAAGTGCAGCACGTCGGCGCTCGCTATGGCTCGAAAAAAGACCTATCGGGATTTTAGAGATTTTTCACACATTTTTTGCAATATCTTTTCACATGTTAATATTTTGTAAAGACATATAGAACAAAAGTTGTGGAAAATGTCACGATCATTCGAAAAATATCAACGATATTGAGGCTGGCCCCTATAATAAAGGGTTAAAAGGGGCCGAAAGTTTTTCCTTTATATCTCAAAAAGTATTGAGAATGTTTTATACGTCAAAGAAGCAAAGTTGTTTAAAATATCATGGTTTATCTAATGGCGTCTTCAAAATACGTCCAGCAACGTCACTTCCGGTCAAACCGGAAGTAGTCAAAAATTGCATATTTTTGCTGTTCTTGACAGGTTTTGGATATCATATTTCACTTGAAGCTTAAATCTGAATTTTTTCGTCCGTCGTCGTCACTTCCGGTCAAACCGGAAGTTGCCGAAAATGGCTTAATTTTGCAATAATTAACATAGATTTGGAGGATTAAACCCCTTTTGGGACTTTATTACTCTTTATTTTTTTTTTAAGTAAAATTTACTTCCGGTCAAACAGGACGGAAGACCTACTCGTTGCTTTGCAACGAGCTCGGCTCTAGTTATTATTATTATTCTTTTTTTTCTTACCGATTTTGTGCACGCGATTTCTCGGAAACGGCTCGTTGGATTTCCATGAAACTTTCAGGACTTATGTAACATTACTTGAACCTTATGCATTTTTTTCCGATTTGATGACGTCACTTCCGGTTCGGAGATATTGTCCATTTTATGATTTTTGAAGGGTCAGATTGTCCTCGAACGTTCTAAAAAATGGCTAAAGATAGAAACGTGAAAATTTCAGGTATGATAGTCCAAAGTCTATAGATATGTAAAATTTATTTCATTTTTATCTGAAGTGCCGCATGTCGGCGCTCGGTATGGCGCAAAAATAGTCCTATCGCGAATTTCAAAAATTTTACCACCTTTTCTACGATATCTTTTTACCTGGAAATATTTTGTTAAAACATGTAGAACAAAAGAAGTGTAAAATTCCAAGATCTTTCAAATCGTATCTCGAAAAAAGGGCTGGCCCCTAAAATTAAGAGACTAGAGGGGCCGAAAGTTTTTTCTTTATATCTCAAAACGTATTGAGAATTTGTAATACGTCAAAGAAGCAACGTTGTTCAAAATGTCAAGCTCAATCTAAAGGAGACATAAGAAAACGTCCGTTGTCGTCACTTCCGGCTAAACCGGAAGTAGTCGAAAAACGCGTATTTTTGCCGTTCTTAACCCGTTTTTGGGTAACATATCTCTTTGTGAAAATAAAAATTAATTTTCCGTCCGTCGTCGTCACTTCCGGTCAAACCGGAAGTAGCAAAAAATGGCTTATTTAAGCATTAATTAACATAAATTAAGGTGATTTATACATTTTTGGGCGTTTTTATTCATTTTTGTAGAAATGAAAGTTACTTCCGGTTACTTCCGGTCAAACAGGACGGAAGACCTACTCGTTGCTTTGCAACGAGCTTTGCTCTAGTTATTATTATTATTATTATTATTCTTTTTTCTTCTTATTTCTTCTCCGGTACTTTTTTGTCCGGAAGTGTTCTCAGAAACTGTTCACCAAACTAAGTTAAAACCTTTTTAGGGTTAGTAGGCATGTTGTGTAGACGTGCCGAACGAAGGTCATTTTGCGCGCATTCGCCTGCACGTGCGGGCGCGTGCAATGAGTAAAATGACTGATATATTTAATATTGTTGTAACTTTTATATTTTTTGATAAAATGTTTTGAAACTCATTATATAAAGATATATAAGATGTGTACATAAGATGACATGGTCAAATTTGCATGAACTCACGCGCATGCACGTGCGCTTTGCTCTGATTGGCTGAAACAGAAATCTCAATATCTTTTTTGTTTTATGATGAAATGCTTTGAAATTTATAACATAGACATGCATTAGGAGGTACTACAATATGATATATAAATTTTTTTATGAAATCACGCGCATGCGCGTGCGCTGCAATCTGATTGGCTGAAACTTTAAATGACTATAACTCCCTTGGTTTTCAACCAAACAGCATGGGATTTACAACATAGATAGACATAAAGGACTCCTACAAGATGGTATAGTCACCATTCACATGCATGCACGTGCGTGCACGTGCGCTTTGCTCTGATTGGCTGAAACAAAAATCTCAATATCTTTTCTGTTTTTTCTACAAAATGCTTTGAAATTTAAAACATTAATTTACTTTAAGATGTCCTACAATATGATATATAATAATTGTCATGAAAATACGCGCATGCACGTGCGCTGCAATTTGATTGGCTTAAACTTTAAATGGCTATAACTCCCTTGTTTTTTAACCAAACAGGATGGGATAAAGAACATAGACAGACATAATGGACTCCTACAAGAAGTTACGGTCATCATGCACGTGCGTGCACGTGCAAATGAGTAAAATAGTGTAGACAAGATGATATCGTCATTATGCTCATGCAATCACATGCGCACGCCTGCATTGCTTAAATTTGAAATACTTGGTATACTTTTGGGAAAACGTTGTTTACGTCTTAAATGCATAGATTTTGCCTTCTTTAGTGAAACTTACAGGGAATATGGCACGAGAAGGGAGTTGGGGAGCGTTTGGGGAACATCTGTAACGGTTCCCGTTACAATTAGCACTAGTTATTATTAAGGTCTTCCGACTTCCTTCGGAAGACCTTATTGTTATTCGTCGGTTTCCTATTATTATTATTATTCTTTTTTCATAGTTAGGGCGATATCTCAGCTGTGAATGTACGGATTTCAAAGATTTTTATAGGACAGATGCATCAGGTTAATATCTCCAGACGTGTTTTTCATTTTTTCAAAATTCGCTTCCGTTCGCGATTTTTGGGGAAATTTGTATTTTTTAAATGGATTTTTGTCAACTAATTTTCTCAAAAACGGCAAAAGATGTGACATTGAAACTCAAGGACATGAAAGAGCATCACATGTAGATGTGCCGAACGTCCTTCATTTTTTGTCGTTCCTACTTCCGGTCGCAAACGGAAGTGAATTCTAAAAGTCTCATTTTTCAACTTTTTTGTTTTTCAATATTTTTCTTTCGGATTTACAGGGTTTATAGAGCGTCTTCAAAGACATCTATATATGCTTTCTTTTTTTTCATGCGTACGTTTATTGCAAAGATATGACCGAACCAAATTTGTCTTACTGTCGGGGGTTCGAATCCCGCTCGGGGCGTTCCCCAAATTTTTTCTTTGTTTTTGTCTTTTTTCAGAGGCAAATTACTTTTCACTCTTTTATAACATGTGTGGAAGATTTTGCCGATTTTTAAAAGCCATATTTGGAGATATTTTGTGAAATAATTGGAACAATCACGATCTGTGTTGAGAAACTACTGTAAATCAACGTAAACGAAAAAATATATTATGAAATCTATTTCATGGGATGACGCAGCATAGAACGCTAAAGAGAAGTCGGTCGGAAGACCTACTTGTTGCACCAGCAACAAGGACGCATCTAGTTATGTTCCCCAAACGAAGTTGGGGAACATATTGTTTTTACTCTGTTTCTTATTATGTTCCCCAAACGAAGTTGGGGAACATATTGTTTTTACTCTGTTTCTTATTATTATTATTTTTCTTCTTCTTCCTGGGTACTTTTTTGTCCGGGTATGATCTTGTAAACTGTTCATCCGATGTAGGTAAAACCTTTTTAGGGTTAGTAGACATGTTATGTAGATTTGCCTAGTCAAGGTCATTTTACGCGCACGTGCTTGCAACAGCGCGCACGTGCAACACGTGAAATGACCAATATAATGAATATAGCCGTAACTTTTTCAATTTTTGATGACATGCTTTGAAACTCATAAAATAAGGATATATTAGTAGCATAGACAATATGACATGGTCAAAATAGCAAGATCTCACGCGCATGCACGTGCGCTTTGCTCTGATTGGCTGAAACTAAGGTCTATATATCTTTCTTGTTTTTTGACGAAATCTTTTGAAATTTTGAACATAGCTATGCATTTAGATATCCTACAACATGATATATAGCAATTATCATGAAAACACGTGCATGCACGTGCGCTGCAATCTGATTGGCTTAAACTTTAAATAGCTATAACTCACTTGGTTTTCAACCAAACAGGATGGGATTTGGAACATAGATAGATATAATGAACTTCTACAAGAAGGTATGGTCATCATGCACATGCATACACGTGCGTGTACGTGCGCTGTAATCTGATTGGCTGAAACTTTAAACAGCTATAACTCCCTTGGTTTTAAACCAAACGGGGTGAGATTTAGAACATAGATATATGTAATGGAGTTCTACAAGAAGATATGATCCCCATGCTCATGTATGCACGTGCGTGCACGTGACATGAGTTAAATAAAAAATACACTTGAATGAACGTATTTTTTTTTAGTACTTTTGGATCAAATACTTTAATATTAAGTATATAAAAAAATATATAGATTGTGTAGACAAGATGATATGGTCATTACGCACATGCATTCACATGCACACGCGTGCAATGCTAAAATTTGAATGAACTTGGCGTTGTTAAAGTCTCAAATGCTTAGATTTTGTCCTGAGGCTATTTTCTTCTCGGGAAAATTTTGTCCGCGAATGATCTTGTAAAGTACACATCCGATTAAGGGGAAACCTTTTTAGGGTAAGTAGGCATGTTATGTAGATTTGCGGAATCAAGGTCATTTTGCGCGCACGTGCTTGCAAGAGCGCGCACGTGCAAAACTTGAAATGACCAACATATAATGGATATAACCGTAACTTTTCTATTTTTAGACGAAATGTTTTGAAACTCATAATGTAAGGATATATGACTAGTATACACAAGATGACATGGTCAAAAAAGCAAGATCTCACGCGCATGCACGTGCGCTTTGCTCTGATTGGCTGAAACTAAAGTCTCAATATCTTTCTTGTTTTTTGACGAAATCCTTTGAAATTTTAAATATAGGCATGCATTAGGATATCCTACAATAAGATATATAGCAATTATTTTGAAAACGCGTGCATGCACGTGCGCTGCAATCTGATTGGCTTATGCTTTAAATAGCTATAACTCCCTTGGTTTTCAACCAAACAGGATGGGATTTGGAACATGGATAGATATAATGGACTTCTACAAGAAGACATGGTCACCATGCACCTGCATACACGTGCATGTACGTGCGCTGCAATCTGATTGGCTGAAACTTTGAACAGCTATAACTCCCTTGGTTTTCAACCAAACGGGGTGGGATTTAGAACATAGATAGATGTAATGGACTTCCACAAGTAGGTATGTCACCATGCTCATGTATGCACGTGCGTGCACGTGGAATGAGTAAAATCCAAAATACACCTGAATGAGCGTATTTTTTAATACTTTTGGATTAAATATTTTAATATTTAGCATATTAAAGTATATAGATTGTGTAGATAAGATGATATGGTCATTACGCACACGCATTCACATGCGCACGCGTGCAATGCTAAAATATGAATGAACTTGGTACCCTTCTGGGTAAACGTTAAAGTCTCAAATGCATAAAGTTTGTCTTATTTAATGAAGCTTACAGGGAATATGGCACCAAAAGGGAGATGGGGAGCGTTTGGGGAACATCTGTAACGGTCCCCGTTACAATTAGCACTAGTTATTATTATTATTATTATTTTTCTTCTTCTTCTTCTTCCTGGAACTTTTTTGTCCGGGAATGATCTTGTAAACTGTTCGTCCAATGTAAGTAAAACCTTTTTAGGGTTAGTAGACATGTTATGTAGATTTGCGGAATCAAGGTCATTTTGCGCGCACGTGCTTGCAAGAGCGTGCACGTGCAACACGTGAAATGACCAATATAATAGATATAGCCACAACTGTTCTATTTTTAGATGAAATGCTTTGAAACTCATAATGTGAGGATATATTAGCAGTATAGACATGACGACATGGTAAAAATAGCAAGATCTCACGCGCATGCACGTGCACTTCGTTCTGATTGGCTGCAATTAAAGTCTCGATATCTTTCTTGTTTTTTGACGAAATCCTTTGAAATTTTGAACATAGCCATGCATTAGGATATCCTACAACATGAAATAAAGCACTTATCATGAAAACACGTGCATGCACGTGCGCTGCAATCTGATTGGCTGAAACTTTAAACAGCTATAACTCTCTTGGTTTTCAACCAAACAGGATGGGATTTGGAACATAGATAGATATAATGGACTTCTACAAGTAGGTATGGTCACCATGCACATGCATACACGTGCGTGTACATGTGCTGCAATCTGATTGGCTGAAACTTTAAACAGCTATAACTCCCTTAGTTTTCACCCAAACGGGGTGGAATTTAGAACATAGATAGATGTAATGGACTTCTACAAGAAGGTATGGTCACCATGCTCATGTATGCACGTGCGTGCACGTGAAATGAGTAAAATCAAACATACACTTGAATGAGCGTATTTTTTAAATAATTTTGGATTAAATACTTTAATATTCAGTGTATTAAAAATATAGATTTTGTAGACAAGATGATATGGTCATGACGCAAATGCATTCACATGTGCACGCGTGCAATGCTAAAGTTTAAATGATTTTTGTACACTTCTTTGTAAATGTTGTTAAAATCTCAGGTGCATAGAGTTTGTCTTATTTAATGAAGATTACAGGGAATATGGCACCAAAAGGGAGTTGGGGAGCGTTTGGGGAACATCTGTAACGGTTCCCGTTACAATTAGCACTAGTTATGTTCCCCAAACGAAGTTGGGGAACATATTGTTTTTACTCTGTTTCTTATTATTATTATTATTATTATTATTATTCTTTTTTCTTCTTATTTCTTCTCCGGTACTTTTTTGTCCGGAAGTGTTCTCAGAAACTGTTCACCAAACAAAGTTAAAACCTTTTTAGGGTTAGTAGGCATGTTGTGTAGATGTGCTGAACGAAGGTCATTTTGCGCGCATTCGCATGCACGTGCGGGCGCGTGCAATGAGTAAAATGACTGATATATTTAATATGGTTGTAACTTTTATATTTCTTGATAAAATGTTTTGAAACTCATTATATAAAGATATATAAGATGTGTAGATAAGATGACATGGTCAAATTTGCATTAACTCACGCGCATGCACGTGCGCTTTGCTCTGATTGGCTGAAACAGAAATCTTAATATCTTTTTTGTTTTTTGATGAAATGCTTTGAAATTTATAACATAGACATGCATAAGGATGTACTACAATATGATATATAAAATTTTTCATCAAATCACGCGCATGCACGTGCGCTGCAATCTGATTGGCTGAAACTTTAAATGACTATAACTCCCTTGGTTTTCAACCAAACAGCATGAGAATTAGAACATAGATAGACATAAAGGACTCCTACAAGATGGTATGGTCACCATTCACATGCATGCACGTGCGTGCACGTGTGCTTTGCTCTGATTGGCTGAAACAAAAACCTCAATATCTTTTCTGTTTTTTTACAAAATGCTTTGAAATTTAAAACAAAGGCATACTTTAAGATGTCCTACAATACGATATATAATAATTGTTATGAAAACACGCGCATGCACGTGCGCTGCAATCTGATTGGCTTAAACTTTAAATGGCTATAACTCCCTTGTTTTTCTACCAAACAGAATGGGATTAAAAATATAGACAGACATAATGGACACTTACAAGAAGGTATGGTCATCATGCACATGCGTGCACGTGCAATGAGTAAAAAGTGTAGACAAGATGATATCATCATTACGCTCATGCAATCACATGCGCACGCTTGCATTGCTGAAATTTGAAATACTTGGTATACTTTTGGGAAAACTTTGTTTACGTCTTAAATGCAGAGATTTTGCCTTTTTTAATGAAACTTACAGGGAATATGGCACGAGAAGGGAGTTGGGGAGCGTTTGGGGAACATCTGTAACGGTTCCCGTTACAATTAGCACTAGTTATTATTATTTTTCTTCCTGGGAAAATTTTGTCCGCGAGTGATCTTGTAAACTACACATCCGACTTAGGTAAAACCTTTTTAGGGTCAGTAGGGATGTTATGTAGATTTGCCGAACGAAGGTCATTTTGCGCGCACGTGCTTGCAAGAGCGAGCACGTGCAACACGTTAAATGGCCAATATAATGTATATTGCCTTAACTTTTCTGTTTTTTGATGAAATGCTTTGAAACTCATAATGTAAGGATATATTAGTAGTATAGACAAGATGACATGGTCAAAATAGCAAGATCTCATGCGCATGCACGTGCGCTTCGCTCTGATTGGCTGAAACTTAAGTCTCAATATCTTTCTTGTTTTTCGACGAAATCCTTTGAAATTTTAAACATAGCCATGTATTACTATATCCTACAACATGATATATAGCAATTATCATGAAAACACGTGTAAGCACGTGCGCTGCAATCTGATTGGCTGAAAATTTAAATAGCTATAACTCCCTTGGTTTTCAACCAAACAGGATGGGATTTGGAACATAGATATATATAAAGGACTTCTACAAGAAGGTATGGTCACAATGCACATGCATACACGTGCGTTTACTTGCGCTGCAATCTGATTGGCTGAAACTTTAAACAGCTATAACTCCCTTGGTTTTCAACCAAACGGGATGAGATTTAGAACATAGATAGATGTAATGGACTTCTACAAGAAGGTATGGTCCCCATGCTCATGTATGCACGTGCGTGCACGTGAAATGGGTAAAATAAAAGGTACACTTGAATGAGCGTTTTTTTTTTTACTTTTGGATTAAATACTTTAATATTAGCATATCAAAATATATATATTGTGTAGACAATATGATATGGTCATTACGCACGTGCATTAACATGTGCACGCGTGCAATACTAAAATTTGAATTAAATTGGTACACTTCTGGGTAAACATTGTTAAAGTCTCAAATGCATAGAGTTTGTCTTCTTTAATGAAGCTTATAGGGAATATGGCACCAAAAGGGAGTTGGGGAGCGTTTGGGGAACATCTGTAACGGTCCCCGTTACAATTAGCACTAGTTATGTTCCCCAAACGAAGTTGGGGAACATATTGTTTTTACTCTGTTTCTTATTATGTTCCCCAAACGAAGTTGGGGAACATATTGTTTTTACTCTGTTTCTTATTATTATTATTTTTCTTCTTCTTCTTCTTCCTGGGTACTTTTTTGTCCGGGAGTGATCTTGTAAACTGTTGATCGGATGTAGGTAAAACCTTTTTAGGGTCAGTAGACATGTTATGTAGATTTGCGGAATCAAGGTCATTTTGTGCGCACGTGCTTGCAAGAGCGCGCACGTGCATCATGTGAAATGACCAATATAATGTATATTGCCTTAACTTTTCTATTTTTTGATGAAATGCTTTGAAACTCATAGTGTAAAGATATATTAGTACTATAG
Source organism: Saccostrea cuccullata (assembly GCF_032062105.1). Lineage (NCBI taxonomy): Eukaryota > Metazoa > Mollusca > Bivalvia > Ostreida > Ostreidae > Saccostrea > Saccostrea cuccullata. Next base: position 65,984 of record NW_026937208.1, read on the forward strand.
ACAAGATGACATGGTCAAAATAGCAAGATCTCACGCGCATGCACGTGCGCTTTGCTCTGATTGGCTGAAACTAAAGTCTCTATATCTTTCTTGTTTTATGACGAAATCCTTTGAAAATTTGAACATAGCCATGCATAATGATATCCTACAACATGGTGTATAGCAATTATCATGAAAACACGTGCATGCACGTGCGCTGCAATCTGATTGGCTGAACTTTAAATTGCTATAAGTCCCTTGGTTTTCAACCAAACAGGATAAGATTTGGAACATAGATATATATAATCGACTGCTACAAGAAGGTATGGTCATTATGCACAGGCATACACGTGCGTGTACGTGCGCTGCAATCTGATTGGCTGAAACTTTATACAGAAATAATTCCCTTGGTTTTCAACCAAACAGGATGGGATTTGGAACATAGATATATATACATGTACTGGACTTCTACAAGAAGGTATGGTCACTATGCACATGCATACATGTGCGTGTACATGCGCTGCAATCTGATTGGCTGAAACTTTAAACAGGTATAACTCCCTTGGTTTTTCAACCAAACGGGGTGGGATTTAGAACATAGATAGATGTAATGGACTTCTACAAGAATGTAGGGTCACCATGCTCATGTATGCACGTGCGTGCACGTGAAATGGGTAAAATCAAAAATACACTTGAATGACCGGGTTTTTTTTTAAATACTTTTGGATTATATTTAGCATATTAAAATATATAGATTGTGTAGACAATATGATATGGTCATTACGCACATGCATTCACATGCGCAAGTGTGCAATAATAAAATTTGAATGAACATGGTACACTTCTTGGTAAACGTTGTTAAAGTCTCAAATGCATAGAGTTTGTCTTATTTAATTACGCCTACAGGGAATATGATTATAAAAGGGAGTTGGGGAGCGTTTGGGAACATCTGTAACGGTCCCCGTTACAATTAGCACTAGTTATGCAAACAAAGTTGGGGAACATATTGTTTTTACTCTGTTTCTTATTATTATTATTCTTATTATTATTATTTTTCTTCCTGGGAAAATTTTGTCCGCGAGTGATCTTGTAAACTACACATTCGACTTAGGTGAAACCTTTTTAGGGTTAGTAGGCATGTTATGTAGATTTGCGGAATCAAGGTCATTTTGCGCGCACGTGCTTGCAAGAGCGCGCACGTGCAAAACTTGAAATGACCAATATATAATGGATATAACCGTAACTTTTCTATTTTTAGACGAAATGTTTTGAAACTCATAATGTAAGGATATATGAGTAGTATGCACAAGATGACATGGTCAAAATAGCAAGATTGCACGTGCAAGCACGTGCGCTTCGCTCTGATTGGCTGAAACTAAAGTCTCAATATCTTTCTTGTTTTTTTCATAAAATCATTTGAAATTTTGAACATAGTCATACATTAGGGAGATCTATAGCCCGTAATTAAAGAAATATCATGAAAGCATTTGCATGCACGTGTGCTTGCAAGCGCTCGCACGTGCAACACGAGAAATTTCCAATATAATTGATACAGACGTAACTATTTAAATTATTGATGATATGCTTTAAAACTCATATCAGAAGTATATATTAGAAGCATAGACAAAATGACATGGTCAAAAAAGCAAGATCTCACGCGCATGCACGTGTGCTTCGCTCTGATTGGCTGAAACTAAAGTCTAAATATCTTTCTTGTTTTTTGACGAAATCCTTTGAAATTTTAAACATAGGCATGTATTAGGATATCCTACAATAAGATATATAGCAATTATCATAAAAACGCGTGCATGCACGTGCGCTGCAATCTGATTGGCTTATGCTTTAAATAGCTATAACTCCCTTGGTTTTCAACCAAACAGGATGGGATTTGGAACATGGATAGATATAATGGACTTCTACAAGAAGATATGGTCAACATGCACATGCATACACGTGCATGTACGTGCACTTCAATCTGATTGGCTGAAACTTTGAACAGCTATAACTCCCTTGGTTTTGAACCAAACGGGGTGGTATTTAGAACATAGATAGATGTAATGGACTTCTACAAGAAAGTATGGTCGCCATGCTCGTGTGAGCACGTGCGTGCACGTGAAATGAGTAAAATCAAAAATACACTTGAATTAGCGTATTTTTTAAATACTTTTGGATTAAATACTTTGATACTTAGCATATTAAAATCTATAGATTGTATAGACAAGATTATATGGTCATTACGCACGTGCATTCACATGCGCACGCGTGCAATGCTTAAATTTGAATGAAATTGGTACACTTAACAGGATGGGATTTGGAACATAGATAGATATATAATGGACCTCTACAAGAAGGTATGGTCACCTTGCACATGCATACACGTGCGTGTACATGTGCTGCAATCTGATTGGCTGAAACTTTAAACAGTTATAACCCCCTTGGTTTTCAACCAAACAGGGTGGGATTTAAAATATAGATAGATGTAATGGACTTCTACAAGAAGGTATGGTCACCATGCTCATGTGTGCACGTGCGTCCACGTGAAATGAGCAAATAAAAATACACTTGAATGAGCGTATTTTTTAATACTTTTGGATTACATACTTTAATATTTAGTATATTAAAATATATAGATTCTGTAGACAATATGATATATGGTCATTACGCACATGCATTCACACGCGCACGCGTGCAATGCTAAAATTTGAATGAACTTGGTACACTTCTGGGTGAACGTTGTTAAAGTCTCAAATGCATAGAGTTTGTCTTATTTAATGAAGCTTACAGGGGATATGGCACCAAAAGGGAGTTGGGGAGCGTTTGGGTACATCTGTAACGATCCCGTTACAATTAGCACGTAGTTTTAATTTATTTCAATAAATTTAGGCAATGAATATAAGACTTCAAATAAGTTTTGAAAATGACAACTGTTGATTATTTTCACATTTAATTACGTCAGTTTTCAAACCTCAGAGTGTTGCGCCAAAGGTGACGGTGTTGATGAGAAGATACAGAAGTCCGTATGTCTTCGCCACTTCATCCTTTATGACATTGCTACAGACAGTTTCCTAGCTGCTGCATTCATGTTTTTTTTCTAACTATGTATTGACAAAATCCTATTGCAACTATGCTAGTATCAGTTAACTTGATTCGATTACTTAATCTCTGATAACAAACTTTGGGCACTGAGTCGCCAATTCTCGGGCCTTTCTGACTAACGGAGAAACAACCTGGAATGTTTAATATGTAACCCCAAACACCCCCCCCCCCCCCCCAAAAAAAAACATTAAAATAAATGCAGGACACCACTTATCTGTAGAGTCTGGAGCTCAGCCGGAAATGACAATGACGCGATTTTCTGCAGAGCTTATTGAGGTAAACACGTACATGGATTTGTTCATAAACATTTTTCACTTCTAATGAATAAGGTCATTCATGAACTATAAAAAAAAATAGTTAAAACACTATTAAGAAAAATAACCAGTAAATCTATAAATTGACGACATTGTACAATATTTTTTTTCGGACAGTTACAGGCGTGTCTATTTTTTAACATATGTATTACGCAAATAAATTTTTGTTTTGCTTTATCGTATGAAACTTTTTTTTTCAATCGCACCGGTGCGACGTCACGTCTTTGAAGCGCTATTGTGACGTAAATTCAAAACGTTGTCAATAACGTTGCTAATGACGTCGTGATAACTTTAGGCATTATGAAGTCACAATGTAGTTTGTAGTATATATATATATATATATATATATATATATATATATATATATATATATATATATATATATATATATATATATATATATATATATATATATATATATATATATATATATATATAGGTAAAAAACCGGACACTGTGAAATTTTCAAATTTGGATATATATATATATATATATATATATATATATATATATATATATATATATATATATATATATATATATATATATATATATATTATATATATATATATATATATATATATATATAATGATAAAAAATGACAAAGCAACAATTACTATTGAAACATGTAACGTTATAACGTTACCTGGTGATAGAGTCAACAACAATGCATATATTACATGTAACGACCCGGATGATCTTACATTTAGACCAAATGCTCCTACACAAAGACTGAGTCATCTTATGGACATATTACTGAAACCCTTATGTTTAGAAGTAAAAAGTTACGTTTGTGATGATCTGCTGTTACTCTCATCAGTCAGTATCTGAAATCTATTCATCACAGGGTTGTTGGAGAACTGTTTCTAGTCGTATTAGACTTTCTGAGCTGTTTTTGAGGTTCCAGACTGGGCTTGATCTTCACAGACACTATTCTATGGTCAGACTACACTACCGAAGGAGTTGTACGCTTCTGCATTATGAACACTATTTCTCCATTTTTGACGGAGAAGAATGTTGTCTTGAAAGTTGTCTCAGTGTGTTGGATGCTCTACATTTGAATGTCTAGGATTTTCCAGGGCGCTTCTTGAACTGTGCGTTTGCAGCTAGTAGTCCGAATTCATCGAGGGTTTCAGCAAGATAGTTTCCACTTCTGTTTGTTTGCTCGTGAAATAGATGAGGTACATGCTCAGGGCCAAGTCTAGCATAGAAATCTCCCATGACTGCAAGGAAGTTGTGGGCAAGGAACCCCTACTTATATTTACATCCTGGAGTACGTTTCTCAGCTCTGTGTAGAATTCCTCAATAACAGATTCCACTGTACAGTTGGTAGGAGCATAGATGATGGTTGTACGAGGATTTGCATCAAATTCAGCTATTAGTATTCTACCATTCTTAGATGGAACCATTTTCAGTAGAGATTTTTTTAGCTTTCCTTTCTAAGAGTAGTCCAACCCCATCCTGTGTTGCCTGTGATTTGTTTCTCCATCCAGATGAAGTCACTAGAGTGCTTGTGTCAAACTTGGTGTACTCAGTGTGGTCAGAGTGAATGATGTGATGCTCCTGCACACCGAGAATTCCTATGTACTGCCAATGTCTGCAATGCTGTAATTCCCACCTCTTATCCTCATCAAGTAGTGTGTTGACGTTGTAGGTTACAATGCTAGTTGTTTCCTTACAACGTAAAAATGCCTTCATACGTCCACTGTTTTCAGATGCTACCCCCCGAGAGTTCCGGTTTATGGCGACATCTTCATTCCGTCGCTGTTGAGAGCGACTAGCTTCCTTATTGGTGGCAGGGTTCCTTCTCACTCTCGGAGCTGGAAGTATAGGATATGGCTTATGAGACGTGTTCGTGGTTGGTTTACAAAGCGATGATAATTCCCTTGGGCCGTTACTCCTCAAATAAATACTTTGGGCCGAATTGAAAAGAGATCCTTTCTTTGCCCCATTCTTTAATTCAAACAGGATCAGAAGTTTATTCCTATATAGCAGAAATGCAGAAAACACTACGCCTATTTAAGTGATAGATCACTAGGTATTTGTCTTGGCACCAGAGCGTATCAATACGCCGGTGGGTCAAGTATACCATGGACTTTAAGGAATACCTATCCCCAAGCACATGACTTCATTACTGAGTCTTCTACTAGCAGCCGCAAAGCTGTGTTACCCGGGAGGGAGGGCGGGAACTGTCGTCATGCACTTGTGAAGATAACCTATAATCAGAAGATACTCCGACCGGTGCTCCGAGACAGCTGTGGAGGGAGCCTGATAGAACTGAAAGCTGAAAGCTTAGAGGCCACCAACACCAAGCTACTAAAGCAAAATGTACCAAGCAACTAGGTAAAGGAAAAACTAAGCCAACTACCAAGCACTTATTCTAGCAGCCCCCCTCCAAACTGTGACCTATATACTAGAATTAGCTTTTTGAAACTTTCGCCATAACTGATGAACCATGAGAGATAGAGACTTCATATTTAATATGCATACTCCACCAATTAAGTCCATTCAAACGACACAAGATGAATGACCTTATGACCTTGACTGTGATCTATATGCTAAAAATAGTTTTTGGAACTCCTGTTGCCGCCGGGCGCATGGTGTTTCACAAACACATTTTGTTTTTAATAATGCAACGGTAAGTATCTGTCAAAATATAGTCGGTATTCAATAATTGTTATTTCTAAAACGATTTTCAGAAGAACAACCGATCAGATTAAAGAAGACATCCGACCAGATTTATACACATTGGGAAGCGGGGTAAGATTATCAGATTAACAGCGTACAGTATATCGACTGGTCGCAGAAAATGTGCCCACCAGTCCCCAGTCAACTAATAGGAAACTATACATACGCAACGTACAGTGACAGGTTTTGATGATCAATTTTTTTTTTACAAAACTTAAATTTAACGCAAGCATATAACAAATTAAAAATTATGATTCTTTGTATAAGGACAATTATTTTGATAGCCATTATGATACAAGAAAAAAAATTTAAACTGAAGATGATATTCTAAAAATATTTTTGTAAACGTTACTGTTACTTAAGGATTGTCACTAAATTTTAGATACAAAACCCGTTAATATCCGCAGCAAATTAAAAAAAACTAGAATCTGGGTTTTTTCATCTTTCATTTTCGATGATATGCGAGTATTTTTGTGTTTTATCTATAATATTTTTTTTAATTTCAATCATGATTTCCTGCTTATAAATCTTCGAATAACAGAGGGAAGAATTCATTGCATCAATCAAAAAGCCGAACGCAGCTGTTTAGAAATATCAATGTTACATAAAAGCCCTTTTAAAAGATTCATAAATATCATACAATCATAGCCTTTTGATGAGGTCAATCCCAGTATATATACACCTTAGAGAAGCATATCGACCGAGGCGAGGTCGATATGCTTTCTCTAAGGTCTATATATCTAGGGTTATACCAAATCAAAAGGCTGTGAAGCAACACTAGTGCTGACGTCACAATGGTCTTTATAACGACGTTTCTAAAAACAGATACTGCAGCTGCTATTCATTACTGTAACGTAATAATGCAATTAACATAACAATGCATTATAAATATGAGAAGGTACTGAGTATACACGATTTCAAAAATTCGCGCACTCAAGTTACTTCCCTTTACTACATGTATGACATCAGACGAGGAAGCTCTAATCACTTACATATATAGTTATCACTATCACAGGCACCTGACGTTACTTATTTTTCTTTTAATAAAAATAATATAGCCCTTACCTTGTGTTTATTATTAGGTAGGGGGTATATTATTTCTTATCAAAAGAAAAATAAGTAACGTCTAACGTCAGGTGCACGCCTGTGATTGAACTGTCACATGTTCATGATGTCGTGTTCATCCCCACCTGATTGCGGAATATAACTATTGATTGTTATGTTCCCCAAACGAAGTTGGGGAACATAATGTTTTTAATCTGTTTCTTATTAAGGTTTATTGTTTTCGTTCGGTTTCTTTTTCCCTATTATCATTGGACTTTTACGAGTAGCTCTGACTTTTACAGTTGGCAGCTTACTTTTACACTAGAACAATGAACGGAAACTATTTTACGAAATAAATATTTAGCTCAACATTTAATTCAACCAAATGACATTTACTTCAAAGCGTAAATCAGTTGTCCTTTAAAGAAAAACAACCTACCTTCCCTTAACTCCCGGTCTTCACATGTTAGTGCCCCTAACAACATAATAAGGGGCACCACCTATGACCACTTGAAAGGTGTACTTATCTATTATCAATTCCGTACCTCCATACATGATGCAGGTTTAAATGTCAAGAAAAGCCTCAACTGTGAAAGTCAGTGCTTCTCGTAAAAGTCTATTATTAAGGTCTTCCGTTTTAGACGGAAGATCTTATAGTGATTCTATTGTTTTCTCTTTAAGGTCTTCCGTTTCAGACGGAAGACCTTATAGTGATTCTACTGTTTCTCTTTTTATTAAGGTCTTCCGTTTCAGACGGAAGACCTTATAGTGATTCTACTGTTTATTTTTATTTTTTTCCCCTTTTCTGGTCAGACGAATTTCTCAGAGATGGCTGGACGGATTTCCTTAAAATTTTCAGAAATGATAGAAAACCAAAATACGCCCCCGACGTTTTCTTCATTTTTTCAAAATTCACTTCCGGTCTTCAGATATGTCCGATTTCCGTTATTTCAAAAATATTTTGTCTCAGTCATATCTGAGAAACGGTAATAGATGAAGACATCAAACTTACAGGAATAATAGATCGTGATTGAGTAGATAAGCCCATTTGTGTTAAGATCGTCCGCCGTCACTTCCGGTCGTCACAGGAAGTGATGAAAAAAATCAAAGATTTCAACTTTTCTTTTTTATGAAACTTTTTTTGCATCGCATTATAGCATCTTATTTGTAGTTTCGAATGGTATCAGTCCCACCGTAAACAAAAACGACAACTTCCGGTTATAAGAGAAAAACTACATATTTTGAGTATTTTTCTTTCCCATAAATACTTTTATAGATAAAGTATTTGTTATGATTTTTGGATATCTTATTTAGACTGCATGTGTCTACAGTAACGTTAAATATCTTTCTAAAATCATCTTCCGGTCGCGTGATTTCCTCTCCTCAAAATGAGAAGTGATCATAGCTAGATCTCGTGAACGGTAAGAGATGAAGACACCAAACTTATACGAGTAATAGATCTTGATAAGTAGGCGAGCCCATTTGGGTTAAGATTGTCCGCCGTCACTTCCTGTCGTCACAGGAAGTGATCAAATAAATCGAAAATTTCAACTTTTCTTTATGGAATCTTTCTTGGTAATACATTATAGCATTTTTATTTGTAGTTTTGAAATATGTCACCCCCACTGGAACCAAAAACGACTATTTCCAGTTATGAGAGAAAAGCTGCATAAATTTAGTCATACTATCCCATAAATATCTTTTATAAAAAGAGTATTTGAAATGATTTTAGGACATGCTATTCAGACTGAAATGTCTAGAGTAACCTCAAATATCTTTTTTTTAAATATACTTTTGGTCACGTGATTTCTTGTCATCAAAATGAGAAGTAACATTACGACATCTCTTAAACTGTTACAGAACAAGACACTTAACTTATATGAATAATAAACTATGAAGATTGAGCAACAAATATAGGGTAAAATGCGCCCGCTGTCATTTCCGGTCGTCACAGGAAGTGATAAAAAAATTGAAAATAATTTTTACAAATGTTATTAAAGCTATACTTGTCTAAAGTAATGTCGAGAATCTTGGTAAGTTACACCTTCGGCCGTCTGTTTTCCTCATTTTAAATATTATATGCCTTTTCTAACATAGATAAAAGCTCATTCATACAGATAAATAGAGGAGAACGGAAGACCGTTTTGTTGCTGTAGCATCAAGAGTTTCTAGTTAAGGTCTTCCGTTTCCAACGGAAGACCTTATTGTTTTCGTTCGGTTTCTTTTCCCCTATTATTATAAAGGTCTTCCGTCTCCAACGGAAGACCTTACTGTTTTCGTTCGGTTTCTTTTTCCCTTTTTTATTAGGTTTTCCGCCTGTTCTGTGGAAAGACCTATTGAAATGCTTATGTTTATTATTTATTAGGTCTTCCACCTTTACTGTGGAAAGACATCCTTTGAAAGCTTATCCCTTTATTCAGGTTTTCACCTTTCTGTGGAAAGACCTTTGAAATGCTTATTAGGTCTTTCCACCTTTCTGTGAGAAGACCTCATTGATTCCTGCTTTTTTTCCATTATTATTATTTTTCCGCCTGTGATTTTGAGTTTCAAATATATCGAAAAAGATTTAGAGCTCCATAAGAATGTACTCCGTAAAAGATTATTGCAGTTCACCCTGCGTAATGAACCTTCCCCCCTTTAATTTATTGCCCCTTTTGCAAGAAATGCTTGTTATGTTCCCCTCTGAAAACCTAAACCAAAGTATAAAACCCTTCACCAATGTCTTCGACTAATTAAGAGGACTTTAATCTATTCATTGCTAAAATTTGAACCCCTTCAATGAGTTATTCCCCCAAACTTTTTGTTTTACAAAAAAATAATTTTTTTTAAAACGAGAAGATGTAGAGACAGGGACCAACTGCATAAGATTATTACCTTTATCTAAAATTTTCATGCAAAGGAAAGGTAAAGGTCATTTAAAAATAGAAATTAAGCTTTTTCTGATATTTCTTTTGTCTTTCAATATATACTTAATGTCTTTGCATCATTAATATGTACTCTTAAAACTCTTTCAAATATTTTATTCTTGTCCCCAAAGATTAACCCTTTCAAAAGTTATTGCCCCTTGTGCAAAAAACCTTGTTATCGCTACTCCTCCGAAACCGTAGACCGTATAGACACTAAACCTTCACTAATGTCTTAAGGGTCTTAAGGCCTAACTTCACTATATAAGTGCAAAAGGATCTGATGACCGCTTATATGATTTATTGCCCTTTAACTTCTTTGTACTTCCTATTAAACCTTTAACTTGAAACTATAATGTAGAAGCTGGGGTCAATTGCATTTGTTTTTTCCCTTTTACCTTGAAATTTTTTTAAAGGGCAAAGGAAATATTTTTAAAATTTTTTTTTTTTTTAATTTTTGCTTTTTAAACAATTTTGGTTTTTTATTATGGGAATTAAATTTTAAAACAAAATTGAAATTAAAAAAAGGT
>NW_026937209.1:0-7721 GCF_032062105.1 Saccostrea cuccullata
CACCTAAGCAATATTTTTTTCAAGAGGTGCAAGCTTGCTTCAAAATTATGCTTATATAAAAAATATCCCACAATTTTCAACATGTTCAAAAAGAGAGAATAAATGGGAATTTAAACATACCAGTTTCTAAAATATCGGAAAAATCTTATTTTGTGCAATCTTTATTTATACTACAGACAGGTGGATATAGAGTGATTACTTTAGGACAGAACCACCTTGATTCAGGCAAAAAAAATTACCGTCATTATTTCCTGCTGTTGTTTTTCTTCTTCTTCATTCACAGAGTCAGAATTTCCAAATGGAGATCTCTTTTCATCAGCTGAAATAATAAAACAATTAAAAATTCCCCTCCTTGTAAAGGTATAATCAACCAATTGGAACAAGAATACAGAACTTTTAGCACATCACAGAGTATCAGGTTTACAGGGCTGTGTAAGTGACCTAAATAAGAAAATATAATGAAATATATCATATTTGGCATGTAAGACATGGTGGAAATTATTGAGATGAACATTGATGTAGTTTAACTTGAACATTGATATAGTTTAATTTAGTTGTCAAAATATTGGATAAAAAAATTATGAAACTTCTTCAAATATTGTTAAAGTCATCAAATATCGTAAGGGCTATTCCACAAAAAAATGTAGGGGGGGGGGGGGGGGGGTTGGAAGGCACTTTTATTTTTACCCCATCACCCATACATTTTTAATTACTTTCTCCCCCACCGCCCATCAAAATAAAAATGCTTTTAATACAACCATCCATCTATATTTAAAATAATTTTTTTAAGACTTCTGTTCCAATTAAGTTATCTATATAAAAATAAAATTTTATGTACCGGTACCTGCACTTAATGCGATTTGAATTGAGTGTTCGCTTTTGGGATCTATCCAAACCAGGACCTTGTTAAATAAGAGAAAACTTAATAAATATGATGAAAATCTGAATACTTATGCACAAAAACTTTCTTTTTTCATTACGTTGAAAATGATTCAAATCTTTTTGAAAAGAATTTATAAAGATATATTTTTATGAAAATAAATTTTAACAGAAGCAAAAGGTTTGGTATGACTTTACAATCAACAAAATTTCTTCAGGTTAGGAAATGTACCCCTTTAGGTCTGTCATACATACCACTGAGAGCCCTATAAATAATGATTTGTATTTATCTGTTCTGATGCTTGACTTTGTAATCTGTAAAGTTCGAGAAAACTAATACATGTTAACATGCACTAGTAGAAAATTAATATCCTTTAATAATTAAAATATATATTGTGAATTATAGCCTATCCTTACGTTGTTTATACCACCTATATACTAAGTATACTTGGTATATAGGTCCCTGTTTATACCTTCTTCAAACAAAAAATTATGGGTTTTTATCTTTCTTTTTTTGGGGGGGGGGGGGGCATGGGTTGGGGGTGCAATTAAGTTATGTAGGGCATTATCTATTTAGTGGAAATGTGAAGAAAAAAAATAACAAGTCTAAATCCCACCTAACAACTACAGGCTATTGTTTCTGAAATATACCGGTATTATATTTTTTAATTCATTTTAAATGAATTAATTGAGAATGGGTTAAATGTTAAACACACTTTACAACTGTTTAGAATGAAAGTTTTTTTTTAAATAAACAAGAGGCCCATGGGCCTTATAGGTCACCTGAGTATCATGTAACAACTTTCCAGCGATTGTATTTGGTTCGTGTTTTAATCCAAAAGCCATGAAATTCACAAATTTTGAAGGAGGCACCATTGCTTATCCGGCAGATTTCAAAGCATTAATTTATTTTTAGTGAGAGTATCCCCCTGGTACCCCTGACCCAGCGGCCCTGAAATTATCTATTTTGAAAGAGGCCCCTTTCTTCATTATAAGGCCAGCATTTTTTTTATGTTTAGGTTTACCGGTAGTTTACTGTTATGAACATGAGAATAAAAAAGTCCCGAAGGAGAAGGAAATAAAAAAAAAATTTTGATAAATCAATTATTAACATTTGTACATTCTTTTTTTATGCTATTCTAATAGGCTCCTAACCACTGGAAACATAATGCACAAATAGGAAAGTAGAACATTTAATTGTTGATTTCATCATCTGCCAGTTTGGGCTAGTTATATAAATTTTGTGATGTTGGTCAAAATGTATTTTAAAAAATCTATTCTTTAAAAGTCTTTCAATATATCTTCATTTTTCTAATATGTGTTAGGTGAATGTGTAGACATTGTTCTAAAAATTTACTTGATGCCTAAAATTATAATTCCTATCATAAAACAGACAGGGAGTATTGGGGAGTAGGGTGAACATTTTTTCAAAGAAACTAAAATAATTTTTCTGGCTGATACAAATGATACTACATGCCTGTATATATTTGTATATTCTTGCCTTTTAATAGTTGATTTTTTTTTAATTTCTTTAGGCTATTGTTTATTTTCCTCAAATGGACTTAACTTCTCCCATAGGTTTATTTATTACATCTGATGCATAAGCAACCCTTTTCTGAAGAATGATGCTTAGAATGTGGGGATATACCTATGTTGCTGGCAATATGCAATAGTCAACACGGGCAGTCCAAAACCTGGAGGAGGAAAATAATTTAGAGACAGATACTTTTGAAACCAAGCACAATCATCTCACCAGCATGTCATTGTGCAACAAAGTGTCAGCATTTTATTTCTCCTTTGAACGGGTGAAACGTTTTGAATGGCACTCGTATCGATGAATTTTACACTAAACCAAGCTATCTTGTCAGATCTAGCTTTATTTACCCGCCGTGTCATCTTAAAACCGGAAGTGCGAGTTCGTAAATTTGAAATCTCGATCCCGACTCAAATTTGACATGGAAAGAAAAAAATTGTTTTATTTTTTTCTGAAAATTCAAAACCTTGAGTGGAGGGTTTGTAAAACTGAAAATAAAATAAATCCTGGCCTTAAATATTTAATTAGATCATTAGTATATTAACCAGGAGCAAAGGATTAGATGTTCAAAGAATTCATGCATTTCAACCACATAATCATTAGAGCCCCACCCTAAAACAAGAACCCTGACCCTGGGGCCATAAAATTCACGAGTTTGGTAGAGACACTCTTGCTCATCATAACTATGTACTTAGTTAGTTTATTTAATACCCAGGAGCAGAGAAGAAGATTTTCAAAGAATTCATGTATTTTCACTATATAATCAATAGAGCCCCGCCCTACACAGAACCCCTGACCCTGGGGCCATAAAATTCACAATTTTGGTAGAGGCACTCTTGCTCATCATAACTATGTACTTAGTTGGTTTATTTAATACCCAGGAGCAGAGAAGAAGATTTTCAAAGAAATAATGCATTTTCACTACCTACTTATTTAGCCCCGCCCTAGCACTAGAACCCCTGACCCCAGGGCCATGAATTTCACAATTTTGGTAGAGGACTCATTGCTGATTACAATCAGTGCAAACAGTTTGACTGCTTGATGTCCAGGAGTAAAGAAGAAGATTTTTAAAGATTGGCTAGTTATACCTACAGAAAACCTATGGTCCAGACAAACCCATCTCAAACTCCCCCATGCACAACCCTCTCTATCCCCAAATCTGGATAACTCTGGAAAAAATGAGGTTGCTCACCACTACACTACCCATATACTAATTGAAATTCTTCAAATATAGTTTTAATAAATGTGATAAATAAAGGGAAGTTCATAAATTATATGTATATTTCTGGAGGTCATAGTGACCTATAATCAGATGGCAAATCACAATCAATGTTCTAAATATCAAGTGACGAAGTCAGTTATATCCAGCAGGACTAAAGAAGCAATGTCCTAAAATAGAATTGTTATCCAATGATATATAAGGTTCAAAATCTCCTAAGGACTCCATGTCATGATTATTCATTTCCAATGACATAATACACAAGTCACTTTGATCTGTAAAACAAGTTCTTTTCATACACAAAATGTCACTTTGATGCTGTAAAACAAGTTCTTAGAAATTCACTGTACCTACCTGCCTCTCATCAGTGTAATTAACAGAAACCATGTCAGAAAAGCAGCATATTTATGCTAGCTAAAAATTTTCAAGAACACCATCAATTCCACAAAATAATAGGCATGCACACACCGTTTAAGCATCCAAGAAAATTTCAGTGCTATAATGCTCTCTCAAAATTTCTACAATAGCTGGGAAAAGGCAATAGCACAAAGCCAGCCATGTCTATCAATGTGCCAAATGGATTAAAAACTTTCAAAATAGATTCCAAATAGTTTGTCTGAATATAAACATTATAATATAGGCAGTAAGCAAGATCAAACATTAATTTCATCAGGAATTATGAAATGGAACTTACCAGTTAACCAGTTAACAGGATTAAAAATATCAATATTGTCAACTTTAGTTAACCAGTTAACATATCAAATTGAAGATCCTTTTAAGTCACATTTTTGGAGGTCACTGTGACCTAAACTTGGGCTATGACCAAGACATAATGTCTAAAATAATGTACAGTTTCACAAGAGAGCATATATACTGTCACAGAGTAAAAGTTACGTAAATCAAACTGGTCAAAGCAGAAAAGCTCTCTTATCTAATCTTATTAAATATTGAGGTCATTGTGACCTACTTAAGGGGTACACCATGCCCATCAATTTTAATTCATATAAATAGGAATGCAGAAATCATGTCAGAAAAGCAGCTTATTTATGCTAGCTAAAAATTTTCATGAACACAGTCAAATCCACAAAAAATAGGCACACACCGTTTTAGCATCCAAGAAAATTTCAGCGCATAAATAAGCAATCTCCCTGGCAAAGATTTCAAATCCTAGCTGTTGCACAATAATAGTTACCATTGTGGAAACTGGCAAACGGTAATAAAGAAATACAATTGAAAAATGTTCAACAAACACCAGAATACATATGGCACAAAGCCAGGGGAAGAGAATCAGAAATTTCCCAACAAAATTAATATAGCAAATAAAGATGTACTATAAAGGAAGATTCAAATCTGCATATTATACCGCACCCAACGTGCATGCCCACACCATGAGCACTATATGTGTTCAAATCTGACTAGTACCCAGACCAGGCACTTTCACTAAGGATACAACATAGTATTTGTATCAGCAACAGAAGCTAGAAATGCCTACCACTTACTAGCAGAAATACCATTAACCTCTTAGCTAACTTTATCCAAAGTGAAATTCTCTTAAATGCAGCACAACAAAGGTAAAGTCACTCTAAATGTCACAGACATTGGTATTAATGTGTCCTATTGAGGTAAGTCATTGTGATGTACCTAAAGGTTGTCGCTAAGGCTTCAAGTTCCGAGTGAATGTTTAAACATTTCTATGTCTTTTTGTAACAGCTCTGAACCAAGAATAGCTACCATCGAGACAGACAGGCGGAACAAAATACCATATCATTTAACAATCATAATAATAGAATATGAAGCAGGACTAACACAATGTTGTCAGCTGGGTTTGTGACAAGTAAAATTTACAACGACATTTCCAGAACAAAAATAACATAACAACAACAAAAACACACACACACATACATATGTTACAATCAGATCAAGATGTAATGTCCAATCTTCCAAATCTTAAACCAAGTCCTTCCTTGCTGTATCCTTTTCTGAAAGTCCACATCATCAGGTATTTGTCTTCACTACAAAAAATATAATGAAGAGTATTGGCACCTTCAAACATTGTAACTGGTAGTTTTGCAAACCAAAGGGCTTGTTAATATTTAAACAGTTAAGAGATGTAAAGTTTCACATAGAAAAAGAGAAAAGGTTGTGTTATGACCTTACTTTTAGGTTATGGGCAACTGTCTATGCTTTATCTCTAGTTATTGTATGATATTCTGCATGCTCTTGAATAATGGAATTCTGGTCACCAAACTGCTTACCTGTTAATACAATATATGTAGATGTCAACAAATTAAAAGAAATCAGACTTTGTCAATTTGGCAAAAAATGGAAACTTTCAATAATAGAAAGAGGTAAAGCTAAATGTGTCTTACTTCTAGGTTTAGCTGCAGGTTATCAGTATACTCTTAAACTCTTCTTCTAACAAAAGAATCTGGGTGGAGGCTTGTCAATACTTGGCCCAGTAATTATGAATGCAGAAGCTGTCATTGTTTTACTGTCATCTGCAGGGCTGGTCTCCATCACTTCTGGCCTACTGTTCTTGTGGGTTGGTGATGCACTCTGATTGAAGCTGCTGTTATTTTACTGTCATCTGCAGGGCTGGTCTCAGTCACTTCTGGCTCTCTGTTCTTGTGGGTTGGTGATGCACTCTGATTGAAGCTGCCATTATTTTACTGTCATCTGCAGGGCTGGTCTCCATCACTTCTGGCTCTCTGTTCTTGTGGGTTGGTGATGCACTCTGATTGAAGCTGCTGTTATTTTACTGTCATCTACAGGGCTGGTCTCCATCACTTCTGGCTCTCTGTTCTTGTGGGTTGGTGATGCACTCTGATTGAAGCTGCTGTTATTTTACTGTCATCTGCAGGGCTGGTCTCCATCACTTCTGGTTCTCTGTTCCTCTAGGTTGGTGATGCACTGTTCCTACTAGAAGCTGCTATCATTTTATGGTCGTCTACAGGCAAGTTGGTCTCAGTCAGTTCTGGCTCTCTGAATCTCTAGGTTGGCGATGTACTCTTGTAGAAGCTGCCATTACTTTACTGTCATCTGCAGGGCTGGGCTCAGTCACTTCTGGCTCTTTATATCTGTAGGTTGGTGATACTCTCTTGTAGAAGCTGCCATTATTTAACTGTCATCTGCAGGGCTTGGCTCAGTCACTTCTGGCTCTCAGTATCTGTAGGTTGGGGATGCACTCCTGAACTCAGGATAAGGGACTTCTGTCATTGTATCTATAAGATTAAGAGATTTAAGATCAGAAGTTCTAATCTACAACAAGTGAGGAAAAGAACATGAAATAATGGTCAATAAACAGGAGTTTGTATCTTACCCTTTCTTCTGTGATTGGCTGCAGTTGATCCTTGCTCTCTAGATTCCTCTTGATGAATAATGGGGCTTCTACTCCAAGGTGGGATAAAACTTGATAACCATGATTCTGTAAATTTAGAGTCAATAGGTCAATAAATCCTGTACTCAGATCAAGTGAGAATAGAAAAAATAAAACTATAAAAGTACAATAGATACAGTAAAACTTGGTTAGTACGAACACGGGTTACTGAATACCCATAAGCAGGGTAGGGGAACAAAAATGCACTCCAACTAATCAGTAATATTAATCAATAATCAGTAGTGCCCCTAACACTCACATAAACCCCTGACCTAGGTTGCACAAATTTTTAAAAGGCACCCTTAAAATTGCCTATCAAAAAGTAAATAAATGTTTTATAAATACAAAGGACCAGATTTCAAACAATTAATTCATTTTCAGTATATAAGTAGAGCCCCCACCCCCCCACCCCTGACCCTGGGGCCTTGAAATTCACAATTCTGCAAGATTAGGGCCCTTGCTCATCATAGATATATAAGTAGTTCATCTGCTTTATACCCAGAGACAGAGAAGAAAATTTTCAAAGATTTAATGTACAATGATTTTCACATATAATCAATAAGCCCCACGTAACACCAAACCCAGACCCTGGGGCAATGAAATTCATAATTTTAGAAGATTCATTCTTGCTCATCATAACTATGCACTTACTTATTTATTTAATACCTAGGAGCAGAGAAGAAATTTTTAAAGAATTCATGTATTTTCACTAT
>NW_026937210.1:0-7785 GCF_032062105.1 Saccostrea cuccullata
TTTATAGGTCACCTGAGTAAACTCAGGTGACCGATTGTTATTCGTTTTTGTCCGTCGTCGTGCATTGTGCATTAACATTTGAACATTTTCAGCTTCTTATCTGCAACCACTGAACCAATTTCAACCAAATTTGACACAAAGCATCTGTGGGTGAAGGGAAACAAAGACTTTGAATGTCATGATCTTCAAAAATTTTCTTCTTTACTCCTAGACATCAAGCAGTCAAACTGTTTGCATGATTGTAATCAGCATTGCGTCCTATACCAAAATAGTGAAATTCATGGCCCTGGGGTCAGGGGTTCTAGTGCTAGGGCAGGGCTAAATAAGTACATGTATATAGTGAAAATGCATTATTTCTTTGTAAATCCTCTTCTCTGCTCCTGGCAACTGTTTCACTAACAAGTCGTAGCTCATAAACATAGACGAAAACTTAAACGTAGCACGTAAGTGTGTTTCACTAGGAGTTACGATTAAACTTGATCGTAACTATACGAGCAGTCAGAGGAACTCTTAGAATACTTATGTGCAAATAATTTCATGAAAAAAGAAATTAAAAAATGACAGTATAAGCAATAAACTAAGTAATTTCTCACTTTCTTACATTTCTGTCTGCTTCGCATTACACAACATGAAACACATCCTTTGAGTCCGGCTTAATGGTGGCTTATAGGTCCTTAATGGTGGTTTTATGGTTGTCTTTAAGTCACCATTAAGTCACCATTAAGCACCTTTAAGTTACATTTACACCACCATTAAGTTACCATTAAGCCAACTCAAAGTCCTTAGTGAGTGCTTAAATGTAGCTTAATGGTAGCTTAATTGTGGCTTACAGGTCCTTAATGGTAACTTTTAGACCAGCATTAAGTCACCATTAAGCTACCATTAAGCTAGACTTACAGGTGCTTAATGTCCAAACTCCATTAAGCTACCATTAAGCTACCATTAAGCCACCATTAAGCCACCATTAAGGCACCATTAAGTCACATTACGCAGTCGATTATATTGTTTATATGGGTGAAAAATAATTTTTATAGTGATTTGTTATCATTATTATAAATGTAGAGTTCGCTTGTATCTTGATTAAATAAAAATAATGAAAAAGACCGAAATTCAAAATCCAAAAAAAAAATCGCCACAGTGGGGACGCGAACCCATGACCTAAGATTTGAAGGGCGAACTCTTTTTTTTTTCTCTTTAGGGCGAACGCTTTATCCATTACTCTATCGCCGCTCCTTTCTAAATAGGGAAAATATTAAATATTTAACCTTTATTTTTTTCAAAATTTCTTTGGACTTGTAAAGGTTTTTACTAGAATTTTGTTGAACATTTCCAAACGTCTTGAATTGATTTCTTAATCAAAATATAAACAATTTTGTTGTGGATCTTAACACATTAATATATATATTTCTAAACTGAGTTCGGATTTTAGTTTGATGTCAATTAAATGTGATTGAGTTCTTCGCTCTGTTAGTGTTATTCGAAAATTTTCGAAATGTAAGCATTAAAGCCATATATGGCGTATGTACAATGAAAATTATTATACGAACTTATTATTTGAATCATTACTTTATATAAAGATAGAACTTTTCCGTAAATTACAAAATCTAAGTCAATTGCGTTATAAAGATATCACAATGTTATTTAGGTTCTCGGAATTTTCTCCGACTCGGAAGAAAATACAAAAGATTTAAAGTCATACGCAATGTAGTTTGAACTTTTTGGGGTTCTTCTCTGGAGTTGAAGAGTTCCACTAAATGAAAGATCTGTGTGCAATAGTTTTAATGTCTATTAATGGATTTGTGCACCTCTTCTAAAACAATTTTTAATGAATTAAAATCTGGAATTTGTGTTTTATAATTTTGGTACATTTTTATTTGAATTATGCAAATATTTTCAAAATACGATATCTTTTCAAAACCTCTGGTAAGGCATGCTGATTTTTTTTTCTATGAACATGTAATTATATTGTAAGTTTAAATTTGGAATACCTTTGAAATCTATCAGTAGGTAAGGTACATTGCGTATGTCCTTAAAAAACACAATACAGAGAAGATAAAATCGTATTGTTAGATGAAACGAGGGGTCCTCTGTGTTCAGAATTGTATGAAAAGTTTTAATTTAAATGTATAAACTATATTTCTTTACTTAATTTTGTATTTTTCAAAAATATATTTTTTTATCAGTTACACCATATATGGCTTTAAATCATGATTGAAGATAAATTAATTAATATAGATAAAACACAAAAGTCTATCATCGAAAAAGAAAGAGGAAAAAAACAGATTCTACTATTATTTTTTTTAATATACTGCGGATTTTTACGGTTTCTGTGTCAACAATTTAGTGACAATCCTCGCGTAAGAGTTACCTGGTTAATTATGTTTACAAAAACTTTTTTTAGAATATCATATTCAGTTTCAATTCTTTTTGTATCATAATGGGTATCAAATTAAATGACTTTTTACGATGAATCATAATTTTTAATTTGTTATATGCTTGCGTTAAATTAAATTTGTTAAAAATAATTGATCATTAAAATCTGTCAGTGTACGTTGTGTGTGTATAGTTTCCTGTTAGTTAATTGGGGACGGGGGACACCTAATTAAGGTCTATTGTCTGACCAGTCGGTTTACTGTACACGGTTTATCTGTTAATCCTACCCCGTTTCTCAATATGTATACATCTGGTCGGATGTCATGTTTAATCTGATCGGCCGTTCCTCTGAAAATCGATTTTGAAATAACAATCATTGAAGACCGACTAGATTTTGACAGATACTTACCACTGCATTATTAAAAAAAATAATTAATTAAGTAGAATTATTCATGATGTAAAAGCCATTAAAAAATTTTTCATGGTAAAAGTCAAGCTTTGAAAGCTTAACATTTGTATACCAGGAGCCCCCCCCCCCCCCAAAAAAAAGGACAAAGATTTTTTTTCATGAGATTATATAGTTATATTCCTGTGAATTCTGCAGCAGAATGTTTCTTTTAACATTTGAAATAAAATGACCATTTTGTTTTTAAAAAGTAATATATATTTTGTGCTCATGAATATAGATAATTCTAAAAACAAATTGATTTTTGGTATTGTAAATTAAAGATATTTCACATGGACTTGATCACGGTGTTTAATAATTATTTATTTTGAAAAATCATATACACTAAAAATAAAAACAACGCATGTAATAATGGTTAATTTAAAAAATAAAAATAATATACAGTTCTGATACAGGATGTCTTGTTTTATTATCACTGTAAATGATTTTAAGAAAAAATTACACACCTCGAGCAAGCCCCTGTGGCTATTAGCTAACTTCGTTCCCAGTGATCAAGTTTTTGCATGTTGACAAAAAACTTGAAGAAATTATGATCGAGACAGAATTATGAGATGGAATAGATTTTGCGTAAATGATATTAAAATAACTAAAAAGTTAGTTCAAAGATTCTATATAAGATGCGTAAAAGTTTAATGAGGGTTGACCATTAAGTCACCATTAAGCTCAGCTTAATGGTGTATTAATGGTAGCTTAATGAAGTTTGGACATTAAGCACCTGTAAGTCTAGCTTAATGGTGGCTTAAAGGAATTAACTTCTTTAAGCCACCATTAAGTCACCATTAAGCTACCATTAAGCGATTGCTTAAAGGTGGTCTTTCGTCTTGTGTTAACAACAATTATAGTATTTTGTGTAATTATGAGATGGAATAGATTTTGCGTAAATGATATTAAAATAACTAAAAAGTTAGTTCAAACATTCTATATAAGATGCGTAAAAGTTTAATGAGGGTTGACCATTAAGTCACCATTAAGCTCAGCTTAATGGTGGCTTAATGGTAGCTTAATGAAGTTTGGACATTAAGGTCAAGACCTAGTAAATGAAAGGTGCCTACAGATTTATCAAACTTGAGAAATAAATTCCTTTATTGATGCTTTACAACTTTAGCTTGGTGAAATAAGGTTTTTCGGGGCATAATTTGTAGGGAAACAAGATGAAAAACTGTATTTTAAACTGTCATTTGCAATGAAAAATTAAGCAAACCAGTCTTGAATATGGGAGTTTTTTTTTTTTTGTATTCGGCAAAGGAAATGTATCCCGATTGCCTACAGTCTCTCAGCAAACGGTAATTAGTACGTTCATGGCCTCTTCTTTAAATCAATATCAAATTTAATATAGGTATCCGGTTTACTTTTCTTATGATTTCAAATTGAATGACATGAAAATACCCCATTTTCTACATAATTCTGCTAGTGCCGTAAGGTACGGGAAAAAGAATGTTGAAATTAATTATGACGTCATAATGGATCTAGCACAAAAAAAATTAGTGTCAAGTTATTTACTAGATCTTGACCTTAAGCACCTGTAAGTCTAGCTTAATGGTGGCTTAATGGTGGCTTAAAGGAATTAACTTCTTTAAGCCACCATTAAGTCACCATTAAGCTACCATTAAGCGATTGCTTAAAGGTGGTCTTTCGTCTTGTGTTAACAACAATTATAGTATTTTGTGTAGACCGAGTCCGATCTTAAAATCACACTGTACAAGTTAAAAAAAAATACATTACAAAAAAATCAATTTGACAATTATATAAGAAATACTTTTAAATTTTCAATTTTATTTATAAAAGGTCAATTTATCTGCTCTGATCATAAAAATCGAGCAATAATTTAAAATTAGATAGTATGCGTTTAGAATACGATCGCTTACAAGATTCTAGTAGATTCACATTCTCCACACCCCCTTTATAGAAATGAATAATGACACAGAAATAGAATTAAACTAAGAATGCTATCTCCATTCCTCACTGATTCTTTCTTTTTCTTTTGTAAATAAATTAATTGCTGGATATGCACTCAGTATATGTGAATTTGTGAAAATAACCGTATTTCTTTAAAATGAAAATTTAGTTACCCCTGGTACTAACTGGCTCAGTCAAAATAAAATCAAACTAACCTTTTAACTTATGAAAACTAATATACATACATGTAAATGTAAACAGAGGCTCATAGAACACGGAGGGTGTCCACTTTTGGTGCATAAATTCTGCTACATAGTAGATCTTTCTTCGCTAGATATGTTGTACAGTGCCCTCGATCCTTCTCCCTTCCCACTTTTTGTTGGTGTAAGGTCGGGCACCGGCATATGTTCTAGGATTTGGACATTTTATAATTTTCCTTTGCTTGTCAGATTTCACTTGGAAGTTGCCTCCTACTTTTTTTTTTTTGGGGGGGGGTTACAATTAAATTTTGTTTGATTTCATTTTGCTTCTCATGTAAAATTGGGGAACTTGCCCCCCCCCCCTTTTTTTAGCTCTTCTGAGCCAAAGGCTCAAAGAGCTAATGCTATGGCAATTTGTGCGGTGTGCGTAAACTTTTTAGAATATGGGCCATAACTCAAGAACCTCTTGGCCAATCAGTACCAAATTTGTCACAGTGTATCCTTGGCCCCAGGGCTACCATTTATACTAAATTAAGGGTAGGGACCCTTAAACAAGGGGAGATAATCAGGAAAACAAAACCAAAAGTACTGGTTGCTAAAAAATGTTCTTCTCCATAACCACCAGGCAGATTTTCACCAAACTTACATACAAGGATTCTTGAGTCCTCAGAAAATTTCACTCAAAATGTATGTCACTGTGACCTACTTATGGTATTTTATAATTATATTATAATATCTTCAGTCTTGTAAGTTGATGCATTTTGGGTCTAATGATACTAATAGAGTTGGAGGCTTCTAATAGAAGTGATAGATTGTACAATTTATCAGAAGAGCGATTCAAGGCCCTTGGGCCTCTTGTTTTAAACCATTGCTACGGGCATAGATCTAATATATACAAACTATTATACAAGGTATACAAGGAGGGTTTTTTCGGTTGTTGGATCAGCGTTTGTTAGAGACAATTTGAAACAATTTAGAGATTTAAATTGAACAAATTTGTTTTATAAGATTAACTTGCAAATTGTAACAGTATAATATTTTTCCTGTATCATTTTTTCCGGATGTTTAAGATTTGAACGAGATATTGCAATGGATAGTTTGCTTATATCTTTGCTTACTTATTTATACTGATTTAAAAATACTTTTTAAAACATGTGTGCGAGTTTTGGCAATATTTAAAGTAATAAACATGCCGAATAATGTCAATTAATTGTAATTTCTAACAGACACATGAAACGGGAACGTAAATACGTATACAGTTGGGGAAAAAAACTTTTTTAATATGTTTTGTTTCACCACGAGTGTGTCATAATTTTTAACAGGGAGTAAAATAACTTTTAGAGTTAAGTAAAATAAAACATTATACACCATTGTGGAGTAAACTTGATCATTAAGATACGTAAATGCAAGAAAGAATAAAGATATTCGATACGTATAATTTGATCCTAGTTATAAAAAAGGAACTTGTCAATGAGTCAAATTTTATGCATAGAATAGATGTATAATTTATATTTTTTTTCATTTTAGTGATCTATTTTCCATTTTCTTTATTTTTTTTCTTTCTCTCTGTCTTTATTTTTGAAGACTAAGACAAATAATGAAAGATTTTTATTTCTATTTCATAACATTTCCTTCTTTCTCTCTCATCTTCTCTCACTCTCAAACAAATAGAAATACACCTCCTTTGTTAGAAGAGTTCCAATAAGTTGATCATAACTCGCTAGTGTAAATACTACGTTTACAATATGTTTTGTGAAACGCTCGTTTACGTGCACCGCTAGCAATCGTAAACGTTATCGTAAGTTTACGATCTACGATTTGTTAGTGAAACGGTTGCCTGGGTATTAAATAAATCAATACATAGTTATAATGAGTAAGAGTGCCTATACCGAAATTGTGAATAGTATGGCCCCAGGTCAGGGGTTCTGGTGTTAGGGCGGGGCTCTATTGAAGATATAGTGAAAATACTTGAATTCTTTGAAATTCTTCTTCTCTGCTCCTAGGTATTAAATAAACTAACTATATAGTTATGATGAGCAAGAATGCTTCTTCCAAAATTTTGAATTTTATGGCCCCAGGGTCAGGGGTTCTGATATTAGGGCAGGGCTTTATTGATTACATAGTGAAAATACATTAAATCTTTGAAAATTTTCTTCTCTGTTCCTGTGTACATGTATTAAGCAGATGAACTATCTATATAGTTATGATGAGCAAAGGCCCTTATCGTCCAGAATTGTGAATTTCAAAAACCCAGGGTCAGGAGTACCATAGAGGAGAGGGAGCTGTACTTATATACTGAAAATGAATGAATTGTTTGGAATCTGCTCCTTGGTATTAATCAAATATTTTTGAAAAGCAAGGATGCCTTTTAAAAAATTGTGCAATGTGTGGATCTAGGCCAAAGGGTCAGGGGTTCATGTGTGGTAGGGGCAGTTGAAATGCATTTTTATGCACCTGGATCGATATATCCAGGGCGTATATTGTTTTTGTCCTGTCTGTTTGTATGTTGATCTGTTTGTGTGTTTGTTTGTCTTAATTGTCAACTTAAACCTTTTCAAAAACCTTTAAGCCATAAGAGATAGAGACTTCATATTTGGTATACATACTCCACTAATAAAGTTCTCTCAAATGACATCAAGGTCAATGACCTTGTGACTGTGAATGTGACCTAAGAGTATGTGCTAAAAAAAGTTCTTTTCAACTTTTTGTCATAACTTTTTAACCATTGGAGATAGGGACTTCATGTTTGGTATGCATACTCCATTAATTAAGTTCTTGCAAATGACATCAATGTCCTTGACTGTGACCTATATACTAAAAATAGCTTTTTCAAACTTTGCTGCCGCCGGT
>NW_026937211.1:0-7805 GCF_032062105.1 Saccostrea cuccullata
AAAATTTTGTAATTTTGAAGGGGGTGACCTACATTTTAGCCAATGTTCATGGACATTTCATGGAATTGATGTTAAATATGTATATTCTCATGAAAGGCAAAGATATTCGTTTGCATATCATTTCTTATTATTGACATAATTAATAAAATGATTAAATGCCAAGGGCAGATAAATCATATTGTCTGATTGAATACAGTGCTCAATTGTAAGCAAAGTGCTTAAATAACTGCAGTTCTGAAGAAATTTATTTTCTAATAATCTATCAAAAGTTCTAAATAACTTAAATATTAAGAGATTAACTAGATTTTCTAGGAAAACCATACCTTGGAACTCTTAATGAAAGCAAAGTGACCATCCTGAGAGTGTCCATGTGGTGTTCATTGTATGAGGGGAGGGTTCATTAATCCCCTCCTTCTTGAGAATGCATCGCTGAAATACATTTTATTTTATTAAAACATACTGATAAATGCATGTAGTAGCTTATATTATATTTTTTTATTATTTACACCATCTTTTGAATTTTTTATAAGCATTAGTGATGAAATAGCTTTAAAATATTCATGTTTAAATAGAATTTACTGAAATAAATATTTTTAAAAATATCTAAGAAATTGAAAAAAAATAACTGCAGATAAGCATGACTCTTGTTGTTCAAATAAACCACATTTTAAAAAAATTCCTTCATTTTCCTGTATCCTTAGAGTACAAAATCCCCCCCCCCTCTTTTCTGCAGAATAACAAGATTGGATATGGCAAGGAGGAAGGATATTCAGACACTTTTTTCATCATTTTTGCAATGATAATTCTGCAAATTTCTTAGATTTTCAATGTATTTTCTGCTAAAATATATTTTACTGTAATCTCAATTAAATTTCCTACTAGTAATCTCTAAGTTTTCCCCAAACTATAATTTTTATATCAAGCCAGCACTGATTACATGACTGAAATTGGCTTCGTTGCTGGATTAGGCCCCTTAAGTATAAACAAAGTAACCTAATTACTTAACAGCAGTCTAATTTTGTTATAAATTATTCAATCAACTCTAATTTACACAAATTTGAAAGAGGATTAGTCAATCTGTTCCAATGTCTGCACTCATAAAATAAATGGATTTAAATGAATTTCTCAAACTGCGAGGGGGATATTCACATGTTCTGTGTATTGATGGTGCCCATAAACATCAATATTGTATTATTTAGAATATTCACAGTAAATTTCAGCAGAAATATTTATTTTAAATTATTTACATGTACATTTATTGAAAATATGAGAGCTAGGGCAAAAATTTTAGCATTTTTTCACCATGTGCAGCCCCCATTGTGGGCCTCAATTTACCCAAACCCTCTATTTTTTTGAGAAATAGTAAAAACTAATTAAAATATGATCTCAATGCCAAAAAAATAGGAATTGATTGATTTTTTGGCTGTAATCAATGTTTTTCCATGAAATACATACCTATTCTATAGGACAAACACCACTAAATGTTTTCCCATAGACTTCCATACAAACTTGAGCCCCTGTCACTCATACATATAATGAATTTTGGGCAAATGGCCTTTTTGTCGTGAAAGTTCGAGATATTGGAAAACAAAACATGACAGAAAAAATATACTGTCACGCGGCACTTTTACTTTCAATTTCCATTTGTTTACAACAAGGTGCGTTTGACACCAAATGAAAATCTCTAACCAAAGGGCACCCCTCCTTTCAAATTTTTACCTGTAACTCCTACATATCTCAAAGAAACCCAAGTCTTGATATTACATTTTTATCAACTTTATTTCACTTGTCAAATACATATCAAGTCTTTTCTCTTATTGACCAATCACGCACCAGGTAGCATTTTCTCCTCCGCACAACTTTGGGTGTCCAAAATGTCTGCGCCCATGTATTTGTTTATGTAGGGGTTTTTCCTATAGAGTAAAAGAAACATTTATAAAAAGTGGTCAATTTAGTAAATTTAGAACACATATCCATTACTTATCTTACCTCTTGAATATTGGGACTGACAGTCTTAGCTTAAGTACACCATTGGCTGTTACATTTCACACCCCAGTCAATCAGACCCTCATCTGTAAAACAGAAAAAATGTCAATAAATTGAAGCATTTTTCTATTTTTCTTTCAAACTTTTAAAATAAAATGATTAATCTTGCATATGTTTTGCTTGTTTTTCTTATTATCTCTAATAATTTCTCAAGGTAGATCATGTTAATCATTCAGGGTAGCAGGTACCCGTTATTAACGGAAAATGAAGAAAATCAGCAGGTTTTTGTAAGAAAAAGCTGGGTAATGGAAAGAGTGAAATCTAATGTAGATAAAATAATCAATGGAAAGAAAGAGAATTATATGTAGTTCAAATGTACATAAGATTAAAAAAAAATCTATCAGCAGTGGGTTGCTGGCATCAGAGAATCAAATACATCCCCGCTGAAAATTTTGTAATTTTGAAGGGGGTGACCTACATTTTAGCCAATGTTCATGGACATTTCATGGAATTGATGTTAAATATGTATATTCTCATGAAAGGCAAAGATATTCGTTTGCATATCATTTCTTATTATTGACATAATTAATAAAATGATTAAATGCCAAGGGCAGATAAATCATATTGTCTGATTGAATACAGTGCTCAATTGTAAGCAAAGTGCTTAAATAACTGCAGTTCTGAAGAAATTTATTTTCTAATAATCTATCAAAAGTTCTAAATAACTTAAATATTAAGAGATTAACTAGATTTTCTAGGAAAACCATACCTTGGAACTCTTAATGAAAGCAAAGTGACCATCCTGAGAGTGTCCATGTGGTGTTCATTGTATGAGGGGAGGGTTCATTAATCCCCTCCTTCTTGAGAATGCATCGCTGAAATACATTTTATTTTATTAAAACATACTGATAAATGCATGTAGTAGCTTATATTATATTTTTTTATTATTTACACCATCTTTTGAATTTTTTATAAGCATTAGTGATGAAATAGCTTTAAAATATTCATGTTTAAATAGAATTTACTGAAATAAATATTTTTAAAAATATCTAAGAAATTGAAAAAAAATAACTGCAGATAAGCATGACTCTTGTTGTTCAAATAAACCACATTTTAAAAAAATTCCTTCATTTTCCTGTATCCTTAGAGTACAAAATCCCCCCCCCCCTCTTTTCTGCAGAATAACAAGATTGGATATGGCAAGGAGGAAGGATATTCAGACACTTTTTTCATCATTTTTGCAATGATAATTCTGCAAATTTCTTAGATTTTCAATGTATTTTCTGCTAAAATATATTTTACTGTAATCTCAATTAAATTTCCTACTAGTAATCTCTAAGTTTTCCCCAAACTATAATTTTTATATCAAGCCAGCACTGATTACATGACTGAAATTGGCTTCGTTGCTGGATTAGGCCCCTTAAGTATAAACAAAGTAACCTAATTACTTAACAGCAGTCTAATTTTGTTATAAATTATTCAATCAACTCTAATTTACACAAATTTGAAAGAGGATTAGTCAATCTGTTCCAATGTCTGCACTCATAAAATAAATGGATTTAAATGAATTTCTCAAACTGCGAGGGGGATATTCACATGTTCTGTGTATTGATGGTGCCCATAAACATCAATATTGTATTATTTAGAATATTCACAGTAAATTTCAGCAGAAATATTTATTTTAAATTATTTACATGTACATTTATTGAAAATATGAGAGCTAGGGCAAAAATTTTAGCATTTTTTCACCATGTGCAGCCCCCATTGTGGGCCTCAATTTACCCAAACCCTCTATTTTTTTGAGAAATAGTAAAAACTAATTAAAATATGATCTCAATGCCAAAAAAATAGGAATTGATTGATTTTTTGGCTGTAATCAATGTTTTTCCATGAAATACATACCTATTCTATAGGACAAACACCACTAAATGTTTTCCCATAGACTTCCATACAAACTTGAGCCCCTGTCACTCATACATATAATGAATTTTGGGCAAATGGCCTTTTTGTCGTGAAAGTTCGAGATATTGGAAAACAAAACATGACAGAAAAAATATACTGTCACGCGGCACTTTTACTTTCAATTTCCATTTGTTTACAACAAGGTGCACCCAAGTCTTGATATTACATTTTTATCAACTTTATTTCACTTGTCAAATACATATCAAGTCTTTTCTCTTATTGACCAATCACGCGCCAGGTAGCATTTTCTCCTCCGCACAACCTTGGGTGTCCAAAATGTCTGCGCCCATGTATTTGTTTATGTAGGGGTTTTTCCTATTGTAAATCACGTCTATTTTCACTTTCCTTACATGGTTCAAGGTCACTGCACATCCTTTAACCAAAGGGTGAAATATGAGCAAGATTGGGCCAAGGAGAAGAAAGATATGCTCCGGGCAAGAATTTAAACAGCGAACCCATTTTTTGACCTTGGCCCTTGACCTAGAAACTTTTGCACATCCATTGACCAGTGACACTCTGTAATATGCTCCTGACAAGGATTATACAAATAATTCTGCTATGAATTAACCTTAGACCTAGAAGCAGTTTCCATTGGACACAATTCACCCAAAGACACTCTGTGGGTGAAGTATGAGCCAAATTGGGCCATGGAGAGAGAAGACATGAGAATAAGGACAATAGATCTCGGACGGACAGTCAGACTGATCACTATAGGGCACCCGCAGAGTGGAGCCCTAATAAAGTTGCGTTATAATATGTGAGAAGATGCTTCTTCATGAAATTGATATTTAAAAGAAAAAAAAAACAAAACAAGGGGATGTATTTCTTATATTTATCTATTTATGTTCCTAAACAAACTGCGAGATTTTGATATATTTCGTCATTCTATAAGCCTGTACAATATAAACGGTAACCGTGAGTGGAATCTGAAAGATTTTTTTAATAGTTCTCTTACTAGTAAACAAATTACAATTTCCCTGTGCTTGCGCGGGATTTCAGCCGCACATATATTTTTTATTAGACTAGTTCTTGCTTTACAAATATGAGATTAATTTGAATTCTTTTTTTCTGCTCCGAATTGTATTGTTTAGCATTGTTTATTGAACTTTAAGTTTGAATACTTTTCGTTATCTCCAAATATTTTATAATGTACAAATATCTAACTTCATTTTTATATTAGCAAATGTCTTTAAAGTTATTTTAGAGGGAAATTTTTAATCAGAAAAAATGTGGAGGGTGGGGTTGGGGGGGTGGATTTCGGGAAAAGTCAGTTTTCTATATCTCTATCTGGAAGATAAAGTACAAGGTAGGAATGTAGGGTGTTCACGCATACACTGAGGTAATCTCTTACAAAGGTTCTGTCATAAATTCTGGACAATTAGGCAATACATTTATTTTTTCATTACGCAGGTTAGGAAATCCCCTTTCGTTTAGATTCGACCAATTCAGGTAATACTGCTTAGTTTTCTTTAGCATTTTTCGTAAAGCATTTGGAAAATTTACCATGCAAAAACATTTTGATTTTTTACAAATATATCTTATTTAATTGTATATCTAATTGTTTGCATTACTCATTGCGGTGTTTAAATAAAAAGTATTAAAACTTCGCACCCATCCCTTTGATCGACCTCCTTTTAGAAATTTACTATTGATATAAAAATGAAAGCAATTACATTTTAATTAAAAAACAATACTAAAAAATTACAATCATAGATTTAGGATCCCTACTGAAACTTGTAATATACTGTCATTTAGATTCATATTTTATATTCTCACAAACAAATATCCACAATGATTTCATTTCACTTTTATTGTCAATATCATTTTTGTAACTCTAGGAAGAACTCCTTCCGATTAGATTTCTAACTTCTTTGCGAAACATGGAATCAAATATTAGGTAAATAAAGACATTACAAGAATGGTTTATAACATATAACCTTCTTAGAAATAGATAGAAATTAAATTTAGTGTAGTCCAAACTGTCCCAAAACGTTGGATCTAAGGTCTCGTAGACCAACAAATATCGTGAGGGCGCATAGGAAAGCAAACCCATAAGAAGAATTGTCATGAATGTAAACGCAATGGTGTGTTCTAATTTTTGAGCGGCGGTTTGAGATTCTGAAATAGTGCGTCTGGTAGGGACAGGATCAGCGGTGGTGTCTGCTGATCGACCTTCTATCAAGGATGATGTAGTTGTAGGACAAGTGATCGTTACGCTTCTTATGCTTTCTGTGCGTGCTCTTCGTACTCCTCGCATGACCTTAAAGATTTTGATAGAAACTATGACGTAAATAGATATAATAGCAATCACGTTAGCTATAGACAGAATGAATCCTATTCCTTGAAAAATTTTCAGTCCAAATGTATGCGTCTTTATTTGCTGGCAGACAAATACTGTAATGTTGTTATTTGTGAAAACCTCCTCATTTATACTATAAAAATAAAGAACTGGTGAATACAGTGTAAATGAAACACCGACACAGATCACGATGCACCACCTTCTCCAGTGGTGCTTCAGTTGCCAAGAAAAAGGCCGACAAATTTTGCGAAACCGCTGGACAGCAATAACGTTCCAAAGAAACAATGACGTATTAATAAAAGAATAACTAAGGTATAAAACGCCCTTACACACTATATCTCCAGGAAACACATACTTCGTCAAGTTCTGTAAAAGATTTAATACGGATGTAAAAATTATAGCACCAAGGTCGCAAAATGCTAATGCACCAATATAGTACCGTCCATCAGATCGTGGAAAACGGAACTCATACACATAAAGAATGAGAGAGTTTCCTAACACCCCAACAAACAGGAAAAACAGGATCACTATTGTATTTGGGAGACTTCGCTGGATGTAGGCGTCGTTAAAACTCTCAAGGTCGATGGCGATTTCTTCTGTACCAACAGAACTGTTATCCATTTCACTCTCTTCTGATGACCTTCGCTTCCTTTTTCCTGCTTCTCCAGGAGTCTTAAAGATTTTCACTTTGGGTTTGAAATATTTTGGGTACGTATAACTTTACACATGGTGGTGGATTTCTTCCAAGGAAAGTATTCAATTGTTTTGTTGCTTCTTCTATATTGGGAATTCTGTCATTCAAAAAACCATGAATCACCGGATGCTTCAGATAAAGATAATTGTAGCTAAAATCAAGTGGTTTCACTGTTTCTTCCGCGTTTGAACAAACAGAATAATTGTAGAACTTAAATGTGTTTAGTGGCTTTAGAGGTATTTGTATTATATTCAGTCATCTTCTGAGTAAATGCTTTAGATAGCAATAATTGATGAATCAAATACTGATTTTTTTTAAACTTAAAAAAAATCACTTAAAATAAACTTATGGCCTGTTCGCACTGATAGTTTAACTAAGAGAAAAAAAACAAGGTTTTTTGGGGGAAATGCACTTTGTCGGTCACATGTTCAAATTATATGAAGCTTCTAAGTAGATCATATCACGTACGCTGTACAATGTTCAATCCCTATGTTCTTTTTTAAAGCTCCATACACATTTCCTTGTTTTTAACTAAGCCATGATCAGATGATGCTATCCGTACTCGGTGCGCATTTATAAGTAAAGCAAATTCGATTGACCGTGGTGAGTGAAATTAAAACCATACTTTCAAATACGAGGGCTTGTTCGAAAAGATCGTGGACGATGTTAATCTTCATTTTATTACATTCAAGAAATTTAAAATAGACACAATATAATATGTAAAATATTTGTTTTGTTGATGTGTAAAGTCTCATTCCATTTGATTGAACAGAAATCAGTTTACTTCATTTTAAATCAAAATCAATTTGTACCCGCGGAGCACAATTAGCGGCAATGTAACGTCAAAACCCAAAAATTTTTTTA
>NW_026937212.1:0-7687 GCF_032062105.1 Saccostrea cuccullata
TTTGTTAATTATTTTTTCCCGGTAATAAGTCCTTAAATATTTCAAAATTTATAATTGATCATAATTCATATGTTTAAATATCCCTGCTATATTATTTTTCTTCGATTATTCTTTATTAAGTAAAGTTACGCCATTTTGAGAGAATGAAACAATGTACGATTTACTGATTGTTGTAATTAATTAGCATAATTAATTCGTTCAATTATGTAAATCGCACTTCGCCCGAGTATACCCGATAGACCGGACGCATTTCATAGCGGTCCGGATTTCTTTCTTTATTAGTGTTTTTAAAAATTTCCAATTCATCATGTAATTAAGTATGTAAATATCTAGTGTTTAGTAGTTTAGTAGTAGTGCTAGTTGTTTTTGTTTCTTTTTTTCCTTTGTTCTTATGACTTTTTAACTTTTTTCTTTGTCCTGAGGAAGGGACAGGGCGTCCCGAAAATTTGACAATTTCTATTGTTCGTGTCGTTGGTCATTTTTAGTGCTTTATATTAATTTCCATCCGTGACCATGTATCTACTTGGTAGATCCGACATTTAGGATATACAGTGTTGTTGGTTTTTTAGTGCTTTTTATATATATATATATATATATATATATATATATATATATATATATATATATATATATATATGTATATATATATAATATGTAGATTCTTTGAGGCTAAATTCGACAAGAAATCTGACATCAAGTTTTAAAAACGTGGAATACAGAATAGGAAATTCCTGGATATCTGGCTATGCTCCACGGTACTCTACTCCACAGTATTATGGCGTTTGTGAACGATTGGGACTACCCACGTAAGTGAAATGTTTAGTTTAATTTATTACTGTTTATTTTTAGGTCACCAAGGTGACCTATTGCTATCTGTTTTAGTCCGTCGTCATGCGTTCTGCATCGCGCGTTAACATTTGAACATTTTCAGCTTCTTTTCTGCAACCACTTCACCAATTTTGGCATAAAGCATTTGTGTTTGAAAGGGAACAAAAATTGTGAATTCCATGGTCCCTGGCCCCCCCCTGGGGCCTGAGGGATGGAGCCAAAAACCACAAGAATTAATGCAATCTTAAAAAATCTTCTTCTCTACTCCTGGACATCAAGCAGTAAAACTGTTGGCTTGCTTGTTAACAACATTGAGTCCTCTACCAAAATGATGAAATTCATGGCCCCAGGGTCAGGGGTTCTAGTGCTAGGGAGGCGCTCAATAGATTATAAAGTGAAAATGCATTATTTCTTTGAAAATCTTCTTCTCTGCTCCTGGCCATTTAATAACTTAACCAAGTACATAGTTATGTTGAATTTGGCTGCCTCTTCCAAAATTGTGAATTTCATGGCACCAGGGTCAGGGGTTCTATTGCTAGCGCGGGACTATGTAGATTATATAGTGAAAATGCATAATTTCTTGA
Organism: Saccostrea cuccullata; assembly: GCF_032062105.1. Lineage (NCBI taxonomy): Eukaryota > Metazoa > Mollusca > Bivalvia > Ostreida > Ostreidae > Saccostrea > Saccostrea cuccullata. The sequence continues at coordinate 1,413 of NW_026937212.1, forward strand.
AAATCTTTTCCTCTGCTCCTGGGTATTAAACCAATAAACTATGTACATAGTTATGAAGAGGAAGGATGCATCTTCCGAATTTGTGGATTTCAGGGCCCCTGGCTCGGGGGTTCTGGTGTTGAGTGGGGCTCTATTGAATATATGGTGAAAATGCATGAATTCTTTGAAAGTCTTTTCCTTTGGCCCTGTGTATTATGCCAATGATCTAAGTACATATTTATGACGAAGTTAGATGCCTCTTCCAAAATGGTTAATTTCAGGACAGCCCTAACAAAAAAATACTATAGTAAACTATAGTTAACTATAGTTTACTATAGTTAACTATAGTACCAAAGTTAAAACTTTGGAACTTTGATTTACTATGGTGAAAACTTTGGAACTTTGATTTACTATGGCGAAAACTTTGGAACTTTGATTTACTATGGCGAAAACTTTGAAACTTTGATTTACTATAGTAAAAACTTTGGAACTTTGATTTACTATGGCAAAAACTTTGGAACTTTGATTTACTATAGTAAAAACTTTGGAACTTTGATTTACTATGGTAAAAACTTTGGAACTTTGATTTACTATAGTAAAAACTTTGGAACTTTGATTTACTATAGTAAAAACTTTGGAACTTTGATTTACTATAGTAAAAACTTTGGAAATTTGATCGAGTACTGTAAAACCCGTGGAATTATGTTTGTGCTTCCTATTCTTTACATTTTGATAAATTGCAAAGTTAAAATTCTTAAAAGCTTCAGAGAACTTTTTTAAAAATCCAACCCGTATCCTAAAAGAATAATGTACAAGAAAGGAATTCTGATGTTAAAATTGTTTTTTTGTACAGATAAATAAGCAATGTTTATTTAATTATGCGTCATTTAGAATCAAAATATTTTCTTCATTAGCTTCAGTCAACACTTTTTTTTACTGTTAAATGTAAACATTGCATATACATTAATTACCTTGCATATTAAAATTAATATGAACATCAAAAACCTATTGTACTATTGTAAAATTTGGAACTTTGATTTACTATAGTAAAAACTTTGGAACTTTGATTTACTATGGTGAAAACTTTGGAACTTTGATTTACTACAGTAAAAGCTTTGGAACTTTGATTTACTTTAGCGAAAACTTTGGAACTTTGATTTACTATGGCAAAAACTTTAGAACTTTGATTTACTATGGTGAAAACTTTGGAACTTTGATTTACTATGGTGAAAACTTTGGAACTTTAATTTACTTTGGCGAAAACTTTGGAACTTTGATTTACTATGGCGAAAACTTTGGAACTTTGATTCACTATAGTGAAAACTTTTGAACTTTGATTTACTATAGTGAAAACTTTGGAACTTTGATTTACCATGGTGAAAACTTTGGAACTTTGATTTACTATGGTGAAAACTTTGGAACTTTGATTTACTATAGTTAACTATAGTAAACTATAGTTAACTATAGTTTACTATAGTATTTTTTTGTTAGGGAGGGTCCCTGGGTCAGGGGTACAAGGGGAGGGGTACATAGTCTGATAATGAATTAATGCTTTAAAATCTGCTCTTTGGTATTAATGAACCATTTATTATGAAATAAAATTTGATAAAATTTCCAAACTTTTGAAATATTTGTCCAGGATCAGTCACTGTGGTTCCTTTTGGATGGGGTGCACAATTGGTTATAAAGTGGAAATGCATTTTCTCTTTGTTACCCTGATCTACCTCTTAGTATTAAGAAGCCAAAGTAAGCATGCTAACTATATAGTAATGATAAGCAATCGTGCCGCTATCAAAATTATGAATTTGAATTTCATGGCCTCTGGTTTAAAAAACGAACAAAATTCAATTGTTGAAAAGTTGTTACATGATACTCAGGTGACCTATAAGGCCCATTGGCTTGTTGTTGAAAATATATAATACACATTCAACTTCTCGCTTTTCAAATATTTATTAATTTATCTTTTTTGATAACAAGTCAGTCAGTCGTTGAACTGTAGACTAGTACTACAAATTGTCAATTGTCAAATTGTCAAAGACCTTGGTGCATGCCTTGGGGGTAAAAGGAAATACAATTTAAGCAACAGTGCATGGAGGGTACAAAAAGATGTTAAACATTGCGGAATGTATATTTAAAGAATAAAATGGAACCTGGCATTTGCAATATATGAACTTTCTAGCTCAATTTTGTACCTAGTGTTTTCTTTATTTTCAGTTACTCATCTGAAACCATCTTATTTTATATGAATGGCATGGAGATATTCAAGTATGTTTCATCATCACTACTGTGTTCAATGGAAAAAAAGTTGTTATGTTGTTTCTTTCATTTGTAGGTTCTACAATAAACTGTCGTCATATGCAGTTCCTCCTGATACCGAATTAGTTGATTCTACGTGTATGAAAGACGAGTTTTCTCGTCTTAGTCTCAATTACACCAAGTGTGATAAAAAAGAGGATGATAACTATTTCTTCTATCTACCTCGGGCAAAAGCTGAAACAGCAACATGTTTAAGCGGTAGGGTGTGTTACACGATCCCATTAAAACTTTTTCGTAATTTAAGGGGGAGCGACTGGGGTTCTTATTGCGCAATATTTCGCGAATCATAGTAAAATTAAGCGTATTTACTGTCTTAAAGCACTTTACACTTAATTTAAAACAATTATAATTCGAGGTTGAAAAGTTTATCTACAATTCTATCTATAAAACGGATTTTTAAAACGATTTTTCCACTGATGGGTAGACTGAGGTCGTATTATTGTGTGTGTATGTGAGAGAGGGTGTGTGTGTGTGTGTGTGTGTGTGTGTGTGTGTGTGTGTGTGTGTGTGTTTTGACGTTATGATAACGTGAAGCTCAAAAAGAAGGGGAAATAAATGTGTTATAAAAGAAAAAGTTTTAAATATATGTTCTTGAAATTTAAAATAAAGAAATCGAGAATCTCTCCGTCTTTTTTAAATCGGTTTAGATAAATCCATTGTATTCCCCATTTTGTAGTACTCTAAAATAACAGGAAAATTCGTTAATTTTTGGCATGATGAGATGTCCCCTCAGGAAACAAGACGGTAGAATTTTTTGTTTCTTACACATAATGTGCAATATAGTATTGCTCATCAAAATGTTTGGTCTCAACAAAAAGTCTATTGTGTTATTTTAATAATTTGCTGTTAAGTGCGAAAATTTGGCAATTTCCTACATAATCATTTAGTAAATGTACCTATATTTTGAGACGGTCCCTAAAAATACCCGGACGGTAGATCTTAAACTTGGCATGTACACTGAAGGTAATGTAAGTTATATATGGTATAAAAATAAAGAGTTTTTTTTTTATTGTAGTTTTCACACAATAAAACCCCAATCGGCCCCTGAAAGACACATCTATTTTTGGCATTGTACACGTAGTTAAAAAAAATTGAATCAATTAGAACTAGTGTTGTAGAGTAGATTATCATCTATCAAAATCCTCCCCCTACCGTTAAAAACGACACTTTTGGGAGATTCCCAATCCCCCGTGAAAACAGACTTTAAAGTACGATATTCCATACGGAAAATTGGCTAATGAGTAAATTTTCATCAGAGGAAATTCCAAACATTTATTTTACCATCGGTATGCGGGGAAACTTCCACTGTTAAAAAGCAATGGATTGCGATTTCTATTAGACCAATTTACCATCTATAAATTGTTATATAATTCAGCTTTCTCACAATTTTCCAATGATTGGAAATCTTACTTTGAAGTATAGATTCCAGGAGGAAATTGGGCTTTTGGAGAAGTCTTACTCTACAACACCAGTACATTAGCTTATGCATGATCAAAATCTTAATAATAAGCACTGTGCACATGGATATAATTTTTTCATCCGAAAATATATAATATACAAGATATAACTTATAATTTACTATTCCACAAATCAACAACCATGTATCTACATGATTTACTACATGAATTTGACAGTATTTCTAACCTCCCATTGAAACTCTTCCAGATTGTCCTAACATGATGTTTTTCAATGCGACTTCTTTTGACTGTGTCCCATGTAGCTGTAACAACAACAACACAAAATCCTGTAACCAGACGACAGGAGAATGCCTGTGCAAAGCGGGATTTTATGGACCATCATGTGACTGCGTCCAAAATCAGCACAACTGTAACAATACGTTTTCCTATTGTACCTATCAAGAAACTACTCCTGTTTGTAATTGTCGAGTCGGTTTTTATGGAAAGCATTTGGGCTGTTTCGGTAGGTTTTCTCTTATGGGTCTTTAAGGGACCTTTACCTAACTTGAAACCGAATAATCAGAAAATAAAGTGTCATGCTCTAACTGTTGGCGATGCTCATAAAATCGCTAGCTTTTATCATGCAGTGTTTCTTTTCCCTCTGTTATTTTCTTTTATTTATTTTAATTCGTTTTATGGAAATTTTTTGTATGAAAGAATGAAATGACTAGGTACATTTCTATAATAATTTTGAAAATTTTCTTGCTTACAGTTTGTCTGTACACTGGGCACAGTTTCAAACGTTTAATTAGAATAGAGACTTCAAATTATACAATTTACTGTTAACATTTTAGAATCACTAAGATTCATCGGGGATACCGGAGTTTTGCAAATGTATCATCAGGAACAATGGATGCTAATCGCTTCCAGTTACAGCTGGGATAACGAGGAATCTAAAATTATTTGCACTCAGTTGGGTTTACCATCGTAAGTCTTTTTTTATTTTTAGTGAACACTTTTTTTCCAATTTTAGGAAAAAAATCAGATTGATTGATTGTACATTGTTTAACGTCCCTTCGAGGAGTTTTTCACTCATATGGAGAAGCCGGCACTTGCCGGTGGAGAGCTGCAAATTTTGTCATATACTCGGCACTAAAAGCCATTGAGCAGAGATGGATCATTTTCGTGCGAGCACTTACTGTGACACGGGACCTCGGTTTAAACGGTTTCATCCGAAGGACCGATCTCCACGTCCCACAGTTGGATTCGAACCCGCGACGTAAGGATCAACTCTTTACTTCGCGACTCTAGAGCAGACGTTCTAACCACGGCGCCGCGCGGTCGACTTGATATATCAGAAACGACGTAATAATACCATGTAATATAAGTTTCATGTTTTAAAGACTCCATCATACATACGTTTAAGACATGTGTTGCATCTGCCAATTCTTCTTCCGTCCTTTAGACTTATTGTCCGACCGTCTGCGCTTTAATAACATAATTTAAACGAATGTTCATTGTAGCTCTCCGTTTAGCTGCAGAACTGTATCTCTCTGCTTGAGAAATTTGGACAGATAAAGAAGAGAACAACAGATCCAAACGTAAAAATCTTCGCTTTACATTGCCGATTATGATCGCTCATGAATTTCTGATTTATTACTTGTATTTTTTGCTTTTTCCCGATTAAGAAATAGCATACGTTAATTTACCACATATATTACTCCTATTTTGGGGTAAAAGAATGTTCTTTGAAAGATATCATTCTGAAAAAGCACCAGAAATAAATCTCGAAGTGAGCGACCAAAAAATGGCGGCGTAAATCGAAGGGTTTTACAGGTTTTGGATCTGTTCTGCAGATACTCTCCGGTTTGACATTCAATATATTTTTTCGGAGAACTACAGTTCTGCGGCTTAGAGAGAGAGAGAGAGAGAGAGAGAGAGAGAGAGAGAGAGAGAGAGAGAGAGAGAGAGAGAGAGAGAGAGAGAGAGAGAGAGAGAGAGAGAGAGAGAGAGAGAGAGAGAGAGAGATTCATTTGCAATAATTGAATTATTTTTTGTAGATTTTATATGTCATACGTATCGACGAGACGAAGTCAGACAGGACTTATGTACAGTGATTATAATAACAGGAAAAGGATTACTTATCTATCTTGTACAGGAGACGAAAAAGAAGTATCCCAATGCTCATTTAGCACATCTAGCTATATGTCTAGTTATTCATCGTTGGCAGTTTTGGAGTGTCGATCAGGTAAATTTTATCTAGTAACAAATATGAAAAAAATTTAGTTGATAATTAGAATTGATATGAAAATTAAAGGGGAAAATCAAATACATAGATTACAGTTACATGTATAAGATTTTGAGCGTATTTTGGTCAGGTCCTTTATTTATAAAATTCTGCATCATTTTTAAGTTCTAACATTAAATTTGAACTCTACAGGGCAAATTTAACTTTATTGAATGAAAAACCGCGATTAAATTCCATTCAAGTAGAATTAAGCTAGGGACTATATTTTGTGGCGGAAGGTTTTTTTAAGACGAAAATGATCAGTTTTTCTATTTTGAACTATAACAGTATTGTTA
>NW_026937213.1:0-7711 GCF_032062105.1 Saccostrea cuccullata
ACGTTTAAAGTAGGCCAATTTTAAAACGGAGTTATTTTTTATGTTAACTATTCAGTAGATGTAAATACAATGATTATTTTGCTTAAAACCCTCAAATCAATATTACAATGAGATACACTTGACAAAACAGAAAAGGGCTGAAAAGAGCAAAAAATTGGATGAGCACAAAAACAGTTTTATGTTATTTCCCTATATATTAGTGGTCTTGGTTTTCAAATTCTTATTGGGAAGTAATTTCAATTTCTGGAAGTGTCTACATAGCAAAATGTTTGCAGAAAAGTGAAAGGTTTATCAAAGGAAGAAGCCAGCATGAGGATTTCACTACATTAAATTTCTTCCTGACAACGTCCAAACCCACAGGCTATGAAGAGTATACTAGTTCTGGGGATAAAAATGAAATTAACATTTTGTCACACCAACAATATTGACCAGCACTTTCAACGTATGACTTCTTTCATTTCCTTCCAATGAATTTTATTTTGATCCCAAGAATTTTCATTTCGGGGCCACGAATTAATAAAACAATTTTCATATCATGTCCTTTTCCAGCCGTCGTAGTTTATAGTTAAAAAGAGAAAAAAAATCTTTTTCTTAAAATAAAAAAAAAAAAAATTCGCTTCTAATATACTGTAGATCACTTAATTTTCGCAACACCTTATTTTCCCGAGATTGTCATTGACTCTTGATTAGCGAGACATAATTTTCACGAATTGTGATTATTGCTCTAAGTAATCCTAAGGAATACTATCATAAGCGAGAATTAAATTTTCGCGAGCACTCTGTCTCGCGTAATTATGCTAAAATAAAGTTCTCGTGAATAAAAAGTGATTTACAGTAGTTCCTGGCCTGATTCCACTTGAATGGAATTTAATTCCTTTTTTCCCGTTGAATATAGTTCATTCTACATTGTAGAATCCAAAGTTAATATTAGAACTAAAAGACGATGCAAAATTTCAGAAATAAAGGTCTAGAGACCAAAATCTGCTTAAAAGCTCACGATCAAACATACTCCTTACGTTGGTTTTTTTAGTACGTCTGTTTATGTCTTCTCTATGTCTTCTCTATGTACATATAATATATGAAATTTGAAAACTTCTTATTTTTTTTAGATAGAGGATAACTCTCATATTATTTATCTTTTATTTCATTTTTTGCAAAGTATAAGGAGTCCGATTTGTTCATCTCTTAAGAATCAAACTATTGTGCATGTTATGTGATACAAATTGACCAAATTGAGAAATTTTAAACACTCAATGCCTAAAAAACACATTTTGTCAATTGTTTGAAACGGAAGAGACAAGGAGAAAGATGAAGTAGTTATTTCCTGAGATTTGGAGAAGGACAGTATACGAAATTTATTCAATGTGCATGTATACAGGTAGGGCTGAAGATGACCTTGTTACATATTTATTCGCTGTATATCCGTGAATTCGCAATATCCGTGTTTGTAGTAACGAGTTCCACTGTATATTTATTTAATTTAAGTATTTATCAAGTTTTTGATCAGACAAACGCTCTACAGATTCATATTTCCTTTTTTAAATACGTCAGTTACTAAGAAGAAAAGTACTTTCGCTTTGCAGGATTCCCGTAATTTGAACAGTAATTAGGTAGTTGTATATAGCGAAGCGTTGAGCTCACTCGAGCGAGAAATTGTTATATTCTAGATCAAATTATAATAAAGCCCTTTTGTATGTATCAAAACTCAGATGTAATGAAGGATATATATGATACAGTTGTTATTTGCTTTTGAAAATTTGCATATGTTATGAACCCAGATTTCTTTTTTATTATGGTATTAACCAACGAAAAGCAATATGTAATGTTTAGAAAATTATATATTACTATTGTGTCTATGAAATTTCACGACATTGACCTTGAAATTGAAGAGTGAAGTTGAAAAAAACCTGCATATTATTTTTTCACACTTTTTTGTACGTTGTCGGGTGAGCAAACATCGGCTTTTTCAGTACTTTTGTTTTATACAATCTGCACCTTCTTTTTACGAAACTTAATCCCGCTTTTTTGCAAAAAGGTCAAGTAGTTGATCATATGATATCATGTCATCTAAGTGTGAGGAATATAATATTGTGAAAATTTAAAGTTGCCCCGGCTATGTTAAGGAAGATAAAAAATTCACATTCGTTGTACATCGTATTGGAAGTTTAATTGTGACGTCATTGAAATTTAACAAGCCACAAAAATTAATTAATGACATGATCATGCGTAAATAACAACTTGAATTTATTAATTTGTTTCATAAAATTCATAAAATTTGTAAAATTGCAATACTTCATAGCGATACAATCGAGTAATAGAAAAAAAACCCTTTTTGGGTCAAATATGACGTCATCAGCCTTGACTTGACGCAGCACAAGTGACCCAGAGGAGTAAATTCACTGGTTTGATAATTACAAGAATGCTTAAATAAATTTGATTCCATTGCTTTTTTTTTAGACCTACAGTCCCTGAAAATGTCTACTTTCCCATTTTTCCGTTCGCTAACCGTTTGTTCACCGTTCGTTCAGCGTGCGTTCACCGTTCGCTCTCAGTTCACAGTATTGCGTTCACCGTTTACCGTGCGCTCGCGTTCACCGTTCACAAAAGGTTCACCGTTCGCTCTTCGTTCCGTTTAGTTTGCGTTCACCTTGCGTTCACCGTTCACTTATCGTTAAAGTCTTTATTGTCATTCGGAACTCCGAAGTGAAAGGACTTATCTTTTTTATGGTAAGGATTTACACGTTTCTTAAATTAAATAACTAAGATATCGTGTTTGAAGAATAATTTTTTCAATGCAAAAAGTATCTACGATATATATATTTCTATTATTATAACTTAGTTGTTACTTTATCCATTTTTCCCGGGGAAAAAATACATTAAGATAATACATGTAAGTAGAACGACCCCTAAAATTTAAAATCCAAATAAGGACAATGTCCCTAAACAAATATTTAAAGCGCGGCATTTTGTTATAATATAAAAGACGACAAAAAATCGTTAACAGATGAATAATAATCCAAGTCTTTTACAAACAAGAATACACAAAAATATGTCTAACAAGTTTTTAAAGAAAAAATAAACAAAAACATGCTAGAACTATATATATGTCTGAGAATTATGAATAGTACTACAGATATTCAGTTAATTAAACATTTGTAGAGCGAATTTAATTGTTAGAGTTATTTTAAATTTTAGAAAAGACAAACTGTTTAAAATTTAATACAATAAAATTTTTGGGTCTACATCACGTATATAAAGTGTATCATTAAAAAGGGAAAAAAAAAAAACCTTCCTTCAAGTAACTAAATATACGCGTTTGCCATTCAGTATGCTTAACACCCCCCCCCCCCCCCCACCCTTTCCCCCCAAATCAAAGACTTAGTATTTTCAGTATATATTAATTAATATTCAATGTATATTGTACATGTAACACAGAAACAATTTTTCTTTATACAAACATCAAAACAGTTATTATAAAACATGCATGTGCCGACAATGGTATTTTGATTTGGTAGGGATTATGTTTTGAATTCAATTTCAAACTTAATCATTCCAGGTATATACACGTATTGCAATTATTTATTCATTTTTTCCGTAGAAAAGCGAAAATCAATTTTAAAAATGATGTAAACAAAATGTTAAAACTTCTTGGGAATACGAAGTGACGGCATGTTCGGTGAAGCGAGATTTAAACACCTCCATTGTGTCGAATTATTTTGATTGACAGGACAAGCACGTGCACTTGGAGTGAATCGTTTGAACTTGAAGGAAAAATAAACGATGCTTACTGTCAAATGGATTTGTTAATCAAAAAAAAAAATGATTACTTTGACTCCCTGGAATATTAAAAAAAAAATTAATATATAAATTTTTTAAATTCATGCAACAAATTTCTCCCTCTCTCTCTCTCTCTCTCTCTCTCTCTCTCTCTCTCTCTCTCTCTCTTTTTCCAAGTTTCTATCACTTTTACAGTTGTCATGTTAAATAAAAACTATGACAACATAATAATATTTATTATTTATTTAGTTCTGAAATTCTAATGTATTACAAATAATTTGAATATCTATCCATTATCTTGTCCGAGTATAATCATGGTCGGGAAATGTTTCAGATATACATTTACATGTAAAACTTAGCTTAGAAAATAACCAGACAAAATAAAAATAACCAATAAATATATAATATTATTGCATAATTTTTTTTAATACGAGTGAATGGTGCAATATGTCAACAGACCTATATAAATTAAAAAAAAAAAAAATCGGTATTTTAACTTTTCCCCGTGACTCGAAATATATATTATTTATTTTAATCTAATAATTCTTTTGGTAAGTATAGTAGTTTTCTTCTGAAGTCTCATTATTTTAATAGTCAAAAGAATAAGCAGATTTATTTTATTAGTAAATTAATTTTATCTTTTATACGACATGTGTTCGGTAACAAACACACATGTTTTACGGCAATAAAAATCGTGTTATTAAAATATTGATTTAAAACATCATACGTATGTGCAGAAAAATGTTGAAATTATTTATTCACTTATTTATTAATTGTTTATTTATATTTTAGCATCTAACATAAAATATAACAGAATAATTTAAATGCAAGGAAAAAATCTGAGGCATTCCGAATAAATCGTTCATCTTGCGTTCACCGTTCGTTCACCGTTCACCGTTTGCGCTCCGTTCGCGTTCTGCGTTCACTTACCGTTCTCCGTTCACACATCGTTCACCAAGTTGCGTTCAGCGTTCACACACCGTTCGTTCACCGTTCGCTCTGCGTTCGTTCACCGTTCGTTCACCGTTCGTTCAGCGTTCGCTCACCGTTCAGGTGGGAAAGTAAACTTTCAGGGACTGTAATTATTAAAACTAAAAGAAAATAATTTATTAAATAAAATGTGTATAGAATATGAATTTGTCTAGTAGCATTGAAGCTGCACAGGGATAAGTACGGAAACGTATAACCGCCTCGTTTTTTTTTTTATTAGAACACGATATTATGGTATAAAGATGTTGCCAAATACAATTACTTCAAGGTTCGGCGACTTAATTATGACAACAATCTCTGATGAATAATACTTTTCTGATATAATTAGGGGCGCATTTTACATTTTGATATATCCAAGTTGAGTTCCTAAATGTTGCACTCAAATAATGTGTAAAAACTATGTCGCTAAAATTAATTATCGCAGAAATTAGTGCATATACTATGTATGAAAAATTTTGCTTAGACGACTCGATTTAATCAAAGAGCAAAATTCAACAAAATTTGAACGACATTAACATAAGATTTTTTAAAAATAAAATTTTAAAAATTAATTTGGGCCCCCCGAAGGAGCAAAAAGATTTACAAACAAAAGAAGGAGGAGGATCCAAATTTTAAAAAATTTTATGATAATGAGAGCAATTAATAAAAATGTATGTAAGAGATATACTCAATATACATAAATGTATTGTATATGTTAAAATAAAATTATAGTTGAAGGCAAGAAACTGGGGAAAAAAAAATTTAAATACATTATACTAGCAAGTGATCTAAGGATACCAGGGTCTTCATTAGTCATGAGCCAATTAACTTGATTATCATAAGATAAAGACTGAGTAATTTTACATTTAATTTTACAAATATTTATGAGTTCAAGTCTTTTTACATTAAGATGAGGACATACAAGGAGAAAATGAATTGCATTCTAAATATAAAGTATTGCACTGAATTGGTGTCTGATTTGAATAAAAGAATTCAAATAGTTATAGTATCCTTGTAGGCTCTTTCCCCAAATAATAAATCTCATGGATGTTGCTTCAAAGGACAGTCACTATAAATTTGGTAATACTTGTACTATTCAAACTATGATAACGAAATCTTTAATCATGTTCTTAGCTTGGAGAACATATGCAAAAATATATGCATCAAATATTGTCGTCTGATGTGATGTCATCCACTGTTAAATATGACCTCAAACTATTAAAAATTCAAAATTAAAAGAGAAAGATGTATATTTTCTTTGATAATTCAATTGGAAAAAAAATGAGCGTACGTCTGCACATACTCTTACGTATTTTTTAACATGATTTGTAGATTGATAAATTGAACGAAATAATTTGCATTTTGTCCTCTTTCTTTCTAAAGATAACACACAAGCTCATTAGTTAGTGCTGTCACAAGCAGTGCTTTGATTTATTTGATAAATTCAGATTTATGTTATAATTTATACAAACATATATTATGAAGTTGTTCTTTGAGTACATTTAAAAAGCAAAGATATAAACAATTTATAAACAATTATAACGCTGTAAAAACTGCTTATTAATTTTTTAAATTTAAATTTTGAAAAAAAAACATTGCGACAGTGTAAAATTTTGGATTTATTTAAAATTAAATCAATTTCGGAGAATGAAAATCAGGCCCGTGGCTACGGTTTTCAAAGAGTGGCTCGGGGCTTTAAAAAAACACACATTATCGATTTAATACAATAGTTATCATTAATAAATCTGATGACATTCTAATTTTGTTGAATTTTCCTCTTTGATTAAATCTATGCGAAATCTTCATATATGTTATATTGCACTAATTTCTGCGATATATAAAATTTTTGCGACATAATTTTTACAAATTATTTTAGTGCAACATTTAGGAACTCAACTTGGATATATCAAAAATGTAAAAGGCGTCTTAAATATATCAGAAAAGTATTATTCATCAGAGATTGTCATAAATAAATCGCCAAACCTTGAAGTAATGGTATTTGACAACATTTTTATATCATGATATCGTGTTCTAATACAACAACACGAGGCAGTTATACGTTTTCGTAGATAAGGAATATAGAAAAATCGCTAAAACGATGAGCGTATTCGTGATTTACATCAAAAGTGCAAGGGCATAGACTATTTTGTTTGAGTTGAAATTTGGAATATTTATTGCTCATATAGTGTATATTTTGAAAAGTGTGGGGGTGATCCTGGTCTGCATAACATTAATTTTATTTATAACAGAATTTAAGCGAGGTGGAAGTTTTTAGCTATGTTTTAGCTATGTTAAGCATTTTCGGCAAAATTATAAGTACTTTGCAAACAGCACTGACTAGCTCCCCGCACTTAGGATATAAACCTCTTTTAATGTGTATCATTTCTTTTCTTGAAAAACAAGCGTATGCCCTTGCACTATCTACATTTCCTACATTCAGCTTAACAATTCTATTTTTATACAAGTCACGTGACAAACAGCTGATACGTGCGATATATAACTGGTAATAATAGGCCCAGTCCTTTTCCATTGATGATAGCTATATCACATTTTCTACAAGTACTCAGTTGCTTTGTTAAAAAAATTTAAAAGAAGCAATACATATTAATACGGGGCAAAGGTAACATTTTCCATATCGGTCCTTAACATAGCTGAGCTGTTTATATCTTGTTTACCAAAGATGCTTCTAGATGTAAAGAAAATACTTTGTGTATAGTTTAATCTGTGATTTTCTAATAGCGATTGTGGACTGTGATTGTCTCAACAGCGCGAGTGAATTTCGACTTTAAAAACTGAAGTGGTAAATTTTTTTTTTTCTTATTTTTTCATTTTCAGAAATTGAATTTTCATTTGAACCTTGCATGAAAATATACTGTAAACTTTCAGGCATTCATATTAACAGGGATCATTCTTAAAATGTAGTTAGGCAAAAAAACACAACAGTTCGTCAAAACATACAAAGTGT
>NW_026937214.1:0-7519 GCF_032062105.1 Saccostrea cuccullata
TTATTTTGTATACCATGCCCAATCATAATTCAATAGTAATTGAGGTTTTGAAAAGGATTTTTAGTTATTTTTTACATATGATTTTGTTTCTTATTTATTCCATCAGCATCTAAACCCCAAGGCCAAGGTTTGAATTGTAACAAATTTTAAAAATAAAAGGTGATCTTTAATTAACAATAAGTATTTAATTAAAATGAATTTATTAGACATTTTAATTAGGCCTAAATAAATAAGTAGTGTGTTTTCAGCATGTTTAGTTCCCCGCCTAACTCTAAGAAGTATAGGAGCCGACCCTCAATATTTTTTCTGCTAATATCTTTCCATGAGTAAACTACTGTATGTATACTTTAAAATGCAGGCTTCATATTTTAGCGGCTTTGGTGCAGACAACAATGCACTAATTCATGAATACTGCTAAGAAATCATTTACATATTGATATATACAATACACCGCACATACATGTGTAGCGCTAATTTATGATTATGCCAACCCAGTGATTATGCTAAATTTTGAAAGCACCAAATTATATACACATATTACAGTATTTGGAATTCCAGTTTACAATTAGAAATGAAATCCCAATCTTGATCACTTCCATGTTTGAGAAATGCATATCTTACACATATTAATCAGAAATATTTTGACAGTGAAATCCTGGGGGAAAGTGGCAGCGTGCCTGCCAATAAAATGTTAAAATAACCCATATCAAAAAATAATACAGAAAAGTATATTTTTAATATATTTTTAATACATTCATTTTTGTACTTTCTTAAAATAATACAGAAAAAATATATTATTTTCCTATCACAAAAAATTCAGTATATCATTTTTGTATTAAAATTTGACTTTGATTTTGTACAGTGTATTATTTTTGTATTTTTTTGGACTTAGATTATTTTCAGTGTATTATTTTTGTATTTTTTTGGACTTAGATTATTTTCAGTGTATTATTTTTGTATTTTTTCAGGACTTAGTTTTTCCAGATGTATTTTTTCTGTATCAAATTTGAACTTAGTAATTTTACAGAAAAGTCTATACAGTTAGACTGTATCATTTCTGTATTAAATTTGGACTTAATAATTTTACAGACAGTTTGTCTGTATTATTTTTATATCAAATTTAGACTTAGTAATTTTACAGAGTTTGTCTGTATTATTTTTATATTAAATTTGGACTTTGTAAATTTATAGAAAAGACCTTACAGTTACACTGTATTATTTTTATATTAAATTTGGACTTGGTAATTTTACAGAAAGACGGTCAGTATTTTTTGTCTCAAATTTGATTTTAGTACATTTACAGAAAATTACATATATTTGGTCTCTATTTCTTTTTGTTGTTGGGGGGGGGAATTTAGACATATTTTCTATTTACATTTGTCTTTATGAACTTTATAAATTTTAGAGAAATTCCTTGCAAAATGTTTGCTGCTTTTTTTATAAGTTTATAGCATACCCGGTACTTAGAAAATTTTTATTATATATTTTTTTCAGGAATCTTGGTATCCGATTATCTAGAACTTAAATAATTAATTGGTACTAAAATTTATGTTAATCTCAATCAGTGGTAATCCAGAGAAATATTTCCATCTTGGGCATGAAGATTTTACAGCAGGTTTACATTGACTTTTCAGCGGGTTTACATCTTTCACGTGTTTACATCTATCACACAACAGGTGGTCTTGCAGGCTAACAAATGATTGCATCATACTACAATTCAGAAATTACGTGATTTACCTTTGCACATGGAAAGTCCCAACTAGCTATTACCATGCATACGATGTTTTCTTCAGATTTTAGTATATATGTGCATTTTTTTCACTCAGAGAAGGAATCATATTCAAATTATCCTAAATAAATTTCAAGAAATGAGCTTACAATGTTCAAGTCTAGAAAGGGATGTGCAAGTAGTAGGTTTCCTAATTAAATCATCAGTGTGTTTAAGATAGATATTTACACTAGAGAAAGTTAGCTGAAACATGTGCAAAAATTATTAAAGTTTGGAAGTATTAATTTTTTTAACCTGCTTGGACTGTGTTATTTGTGTAGTAGTACAGACAATTTAATTAAACATAAAAAGAAAATAATTTTTTCCAGGGAAGGAGGGGGGGGGGCATTTTTGGAAAATACATGTAGAGACTATTCTCTTTACTTGGAAAATATTCTACCAACATTATCAAGTGAAAATTGATCTTCCCCCCCCCCCCCCCCCCCCCCAAAAAAAAATTAATGCCATGTATAAATTTGTTTTGAAAAAAAAATGGCTTAAATAAGAAAAATTGACCCTCTGAGCTTGTAAAATTTATCAGTTCATTCAAAGAAACTAACTTAGTTTGTTGTTTTTTAGCCTTTTGTCACATCACATTCAGTTTTTGGTACAAAGTATGTTGTTTTTATTCAGATAAAATATCAGTTTTTCTTCAACTCTGTGTTTAATTCTACTCTCAGTTTAAAAAAAAAAACGATCCTGATTTTAATTAGTTAATAATTTACAAGTTAATTATCTTTGATCTTGGGCTAATTCTTGCATAATCAATGCAATCAAATGACAGTTTCTCAAGTTAAATCTTCTACCCTGACAGCCTGAGGCATGTTAATTAGCCAGGTGGCTGTGTTTGCGTTCAAGCGTGAAGTGATTTCCTGTCGTGAATTCACACTTGGTTGCGTTATGTAAACAAGAGATTATCAGTATGCACTGAATAAACAGAACAGCTAAGGAATATTGCCTACACTGGGAATATTTATTAATTTTTTGTTAGGAAAAAAGGACATGGCGCCGAGAAAAGGGGGCATGGCTCTGTGCCTTGCTATTTTGCTTTAGATTTAACACTAAATTGATCCCTCTTCTTGAACTTTATGGTCTATTTTACAGGTCAACTTGTATAATAAAAAAAACAAAAACAAAACAATATGGCTGACCAGAAATCTTTCTCATCTGTAATCGGAAAATTTCTTAAAAACAAAAATAACGATTATAAGAAATGATTCCTAATAATTATTCTAGTAATGATCAAGGGTTTATTAAACTGATTCCATATTACTTATTAGACTTCGTACATAAATACATTTCCTTAGACTGTTAAAAATATTTTATATTTAAATATCGGCAATCTTCGTAAATAAGGAGCTATTTGATTGGTCAGATTTTAAAATTTTTCTTTGCTTTTCTCTGATTGGTTAACGGTAATTTACCCACGCCATTTTGAAAAATAGATCGTCGAACCGAATTGAGAGAGTTGGTGATGTTTGATAAAATTTAGCAAATATTCGCCCTTGAAATTGGTAGAAAATAGATGTTTAACTACAGCATGTAAGCATGGATCACATTTATAAACAAAGAAAAGCGAAAACGGAAGGAGGTTGGCGTTTTTCAAGCATCATGCCCTGGCTTTCCTGGTGTAAACAACGCCATATGCGGTAAGAATTTACATAAAATAGCACAGTTGTTTCAATTTTTAAAATGTGAAATGTAGATTAATAAATGTTTCCTTTTATAACCAATTCATAGTAGGTCAAATTAAATGCAGATATATTGGATTTGTGGCGAAAGACAGTTTTGTTATGCTACTTTCTATCTTGAATTGTATGGATAATTACGGGCTTTCAATGGCAAATGATATTATTTACATGGACCAAAATGACTTAAAAATTAATTTCACCCTATCCCTCAGGCCTAAACATGGAATAATAACAGATAAAATCATCTTGGCATACAACCATTTAAAATTTGAAATGTGAAAGGGGGGGGGGGTAATCATTGCAACTAAGCTTCATGGATTTATGGTTTAGCATACTTATAATTTATTTCAAAAATGACTTGAGAAGAAGGTGGTAAGAAGGATTTTTTTGGGGCACAAACTAATTATTTTTTATATCAATATATGATGATCTGTATTTCCCTTACCCAATATCATTTTAAATTTTCAAATCAAATGCCCCCCCCCCTTCCCCCAATAAAGGGGGGGGGGGGGGGGGGGGGGGGGGGGGGGGGGGGGGGGGGGGGGGGGGGGGATAACGGCTCAATTTGTAGAATATTTTGCCATGAAAAATTCCAATGAGGTGTATTGACAGTTTTATATTTTCATTTTTTAATGCTCTGTATTTCTACCTGTTCTGCAAAACATTTATCAGTATCGTTACTTTTACAGTTTGAGTGCCTCTGCAGAGCCATAGAAGAAAAGCTGATTAGTTATAGAGGAATAGGACACCCACCCACCCTACCCCTTGAAGCATTACAGGTGTGTAACATTGACAATATCAGCTAATCATGTGAAGATTTCTTTTTGTGTGTGTCTGTGCATCTAATTTTGATATACCCTGGTACATTTTGATATTCTATTTTGTAGATTATGCAGGACCAAGCAGGATGACAGTGAGAAAACTGGAGATGTACTTCTTCAACAAAGTAAAGTGCTGTGCAAAAGAAACCCCAAAGCAGAGAGAAGATCTAGACTTTTGAATTCATATCTCATTATAAATGTACAATTTACAAAGACAATAAGATTGCATAAAACATGACTTAGAAATGAGGACAATGGAAGAGTGAATACTGTATGTAAGACAGAAAAGATCAAGATTATTGCACAAAAAGTAACTAAATCAGTAATCTAAAACCATTTCTCTTTAAAATCTGATTGAAAGCTGCATTTAAGAACAAGTTTTTCACGTTTTTAGTACTTTTCTAGGCACTGCTTTGTATTATTTAAAGCTTTTTTATGTACTTTTTGTCTATCATTCTTGTACCTTTTTTGAACTCCTAAATGTATTTTTTTTGTATTTTTCAGAATGTATTATTTTTAGATTTTTTTGTTTTAAATGCGATTTTAATACAGAAATAATAGACTGATACAAACTTAATACATTTTGTATTACTTTCCTATTTTTTTTTCAAGGTGCTCCAAATAATACAGAAATAATAGACTGATACAAAATTAATACATTTTGTATTATTTTCCTTTTTTTTTTTCAAGGTGCTCCAAATAATACAGAAATAATAGACTGATACAAAATTAATACATTTTGTATTATTTTCCTATTTTTTTTTTCAAGGTGCTCCAAATAATACAGAAATAATAGACTGATACAAAATTAATACATTTTGTATTATTTTCCTATTTTTTTTTCAAGGTGCTCCAAATAATACAGAAATAATAGACTGATACAAAATTAATACATTTTGTATTATTTTACTATTTTTTTTTTAAGGTGCTCCAAATAATACAGAAATAATAGACTGATACAAAATTAATACATTTTGTATTATTTTCCTATTTTTTTTTTCAAGGTGCTCCAAATAATACAGAAATAATAGACTGATACAAAATTAATACATTTTGTATTATTTTCCTATTTTTTTTTCAAGGTGCTCCAAATAATACAGAAATAATAGACTGATACAAAATTAATACATTTTATATTATTTTTATATTTTTTAGTTCTTCTTTAAATTGTATTATTTTTGTACTTCAGATATGGATTTAATACAGAAAAAATACAAGAGTACAGAAAAAATACATCAAGTGTATTATTTTTGTATTTTTACTGATAAATAAAGTATATTAAAAATATATTTTTTTGTGTTTCATTTCTAAGAAAGTGTATTATTTTTGACCTAATTTGGAACCAAGATAAAAAGGGTTCCAAATTTGGTCATTAAAAATATACTTTTTTTGTATTATTTTTGTATTATTTTAATCTATTATTTTTATATTTATTTTCGATATGGGAAAATAAAAATGTTTTTCCTACCTACCTACCCTATCTTTTCTAAGGTTAAAATAGGAAACACTATCTATTTATCTTGGCCTTAGCAAAATAAAAAAAAAATACTTATGATACATCGATAATGATGGTCTAAAATCATGAAAATATTTTCAGTAGGGCAATCAGGATGAATGTAGAACACGGTGCAGGTGAAAGATAATGAAGGCAAATGGACACTATGCAAACCAACGCATGCGAAGAAATATATACAAGTAGGAAGAATGACTTGATAAAAAAAAACGATAACTAAATCAAGCTTTTTTTGGAAGAATTAAACATGTTAAACATGTTAAATAATCTAACCAAGCTAAGAAATTTTAGCTACGTAAATCTATAAATGTACTGATTTCAATGGACCTTTTGAAAAGGTGGAGTTCTCTGTGATACATTTCTGACACTGAGTCAGTGTGTGACTGACATCGTTTATAAATACACGTACAGTTTAAGTCAGATTAACTTTTACAATTAATTCGCACACACAGGCCTCACTAAACAACTAAAGACCAGACAGTCGCACCGTCTAGCATAATTTGTATGGGCATGAGGAGGATAGTCGCGTTTCACAAAAAATGGGGACAAGCCTTAAACGCTTACCATATCGGATATCCCGGGGGTGCTGAATTCATATAAGTCCGTAGTTTGTTCTTACAAGATAGCCATTAGGCCTATAAACAAGATACAATTAAAAAAAAAAAATAACCGAGGTCTAGGTCGGGTCAAACTTTCCCAAAGTTTTACGTGCATTCATTATTAAATGTTACTTTACGAACGTCTGTAAGAAATAACTGCATGCATGATTTACGTAGTTAAATTAAGTTTTCAGCCTATAATATCTTTAAAATATGATAAAAAATCTACTTACCACATATTCTCGGAGCAGCCATTGCCCGCAATAAATTGGTATCATATGGGGACCAGTTTAAATTCCGCTGCGTTCCGAATGAACATTTCCCAGCATCCTCAACCATTCGTTTTACGGTGCAGTGAGAAAATTACTGCGAGTCAATTTTACGGACTTATGGGGATTTTTTCAAAAATGACCACAAATCGAATAAATATTATCAGTAGAACACGTAGAATTCAAAAAACCCCATGACCATATTTGTGGGGAACGAGAGAGTTCCCCACAATTCTGAACTTTCCCCATAAGAAAGGTCCTTTGTCAGGTGTGAGTTCCCCACAAGTCGGTGAGCGCGAGTGCTCTCTCTCTCTCTCTCTCTCTCTCTCTCTCTCTCTCTCTCTCTCTCTCTCTCTCGCTCTCTCTCTCTCTCTCTCTCTCTCAATTCATTCTAAATATGTACCAAATAATAATCTACGCATCATACATTTTTTTCAATGTCTATATGTACTTGTAATTATACCTTGACCTATGGAGAGAACGATCATAGGCATTTATGCCTGCTCTTCAATCCATTTCTTATTGAATAAAATATATCTTAAACTAAAGAGCTTTAAATACTTAGGTAATATTTCGATGGTTGATTATAGTGAATAATGTACATAAGTATCCCTACCTGTGCTTCATACATGGTAATTTAATACATGAATTTGTCAATTCAATATATTTTTCAATGACGAATGTAGAGGTCATTATTGTTGAAAAATCAAGAAACTTCCTGTTTAAAAAAGCTTGCAGTGAGCGGAAAAATGTCCTGGTTGTGTCAGCAATTGCTACAATTTACTTACTAATTGAAAAGAAGTACTAACAGCTAAGAAGTGAAAAAGAAGAATCCACGCAGACACGTTTTGCTGATTT
>NW_026937215.1:0-7656 GCF_032062105.1 Saccostrea cuccullata
TCATACCATTCATTTTTCCAGCAGTGGTTGTAGATTTTGTGAATAAAGTGATAAACATATGTAACTTTTTTCAAAATTAATAAGCATTGACGCCATGTTCTTTTCCCGTTGTCATGGCAACAATATCACTACAGAAATTTTGTTTTTCCTATTTTTAAAGAATAAAGTAATTCCATCTTTTAACAAATAAAGTAACCAAAATACCTTATTTTATCACGTTCAGAAAACATATTCGTAGAAAAATGCCTAAAAATCATTGATTTTCATAAGGATTTATGAACCCGTTGCTAAGGAAATGAATTTCCTTGGATACCAGTCCCTTCATACGTTCGAAAAAATTTTTAATTTTGTTTTAGCATTAGGTAAGACAAAATCTTTAATATACCAAAAGCTTTTGAAAAAATAAAATTTTGACTTTCCATTCAATGCTCGATGCTTGCTGATTTTGACTCTTAAATATGTTTTGGACTTATGTATTTTTATGCAGATAAATTTGAATTACCCAAGAAGAATGTCCAATACCTTTTAGTTTATATACTATTGAAGGGATGAAGATATCCAAGAGGAATTGGACAGGTGTCCATTACATGTTGGGTAGTATTCTGATGAGGGGATTCTCAAGAAACCTAAGAATTAGACAAGTGTCCATTGCCTGTTGGGTGAGATGTAGATATCCAAGAGGAGATGGACAGGTGTCCATTACCTGTTGGGTGGTATTCTGATGAAACAATTCAAGAAACCCAAGAAGAATTGGACAAGTGTCCATTACCTGTTGGGTGGGATGTAGATATCCAAGAGGAGTTGGACAGGTGTCCATTACCTGTTGGGTTGTATTTTGATGATGCAATTCAAGAAACCGAAGAATTAGACAAGTGTCCATTGCCTGTTGGATGGGATGTAGATATCCAAGAGGAGATGGACAGATGTCCATTTCCTGTTGGGTGGTATTCTGATGAAACAATTCAAGAAACCCAAGAAGAATTGGACAAGTGTCCATTACCTGTTGGGTGGGATGTAGATATCCAAGAGGAGTTGGACAGGTGTCCATTACCTGTTGGGTTGTATTTTATGAGGAGATTCAAGAAACCCAAGAATTAGACAAGTGTCCATTGCCTGTTGGGTAGGATGTAGATATCCAATAGGAGTTGGACAGGTGTCCATTACCTGTTGGGTGGTATTCTGATGAAACAATTCAAGAATCCCAAGAAGAATTGGACAAGTGTCCATTACCTGTTGGGTGGGATGTAGATATCCAAGAGGAGTTGGACAGGTTCCATTACCTGTTGGGTTGTATTTTGATGATGCAATTCAAGAAACCCAAGAATTAGACAAGTGTCCATTGCCTGTTGGGTGGGATGTAGATATCCTAGAGGAGTTGGACAGATGTCCATTACCTGTTGGGTGGTATTCTGATGAAACATTTCAAGAAGCCCAAGAAGAATTGGACAAGTGTCCATTACCTGTTGGGTGGGATGTAGATATCCAAGAGGAGTTGGACAGGTGTCCATTACCTGTTGGGTTGTATTTTGGTGAGGAGATTCAAGAAACCCAAATAGAATTGGACAATGTACACATGTTCAATTGTTCTTGGGTAGTTTTATCCCTTCGTCAAAATACAACCCAACAGGTATAGGACACCTGCCCAATGCTTGTTGGATACCTTCATTCTGTCCAACATGTAATGGGCATTTGCTTATTATTAATTGGTCATGACTCAAAAAGGTTTCTCCTTAAATACTTAATTTTGTTATTCAAGAAAGGTTGAACAGAGTCTGAGATGTGTTGAGTTGTGTTTTCACAATTCAGTTTTTTTTGCACTTAGGTATTCATATATTTTAATATTAGTTATTTTGAAATATACAGGTGTATATCCTTATTGCTAAGAACAAATTAGTTAGGTGTTACAATAAAAGAGCTATATCACAGAAATTGACAAAAATATGGGTTCAATACCAAAGGTTTTCAGTCTTGTATGAATTTACCAGCAAATTTTAAATATATAATAAATTTGAAATGAATAAAAAACAATAAGAAAAAACCCAATAAAATACGGACACGAGGATTAATATCCAATAAGATTTGAACAGTAACTACCCAAATAATGCTCTCTCGTGTGTACACTTTTTTTATATCCAATAAGCAGTATCCAATAGGACTTGGACTTGATGTACCCAATATATAACCAAATGTGTGTCCGTCTGTTCTCGTCCGTCCGTCCGTCCGTCCGTCTGTCACACTTTTCTTCCCTAAACTCCTCTTACATTTTACACAGTAGGCTACTCATCTTTTGGGAGATGGTTGGGGGTGTCATGTAGATGTGCAGTAAGGTTTCGGGAATTTTGATTTTGCTGGGGGATCAAATGGGGTCGAAAAATGACGTTTTTTATGCAAAAAGCCCCGTCTTCCCTGAACTCCTCTTACATTTTACACAGTAGGCTACTCATCTTTTGGGAGATGGTTGGGGGTGTCATGTAGATGTGCAGTAAGGTTTTGGAATTTTGATTTTGCCCCGGGGGACAAATGGATGGGAGTAAAAATGACGTTTTTTTTTATGCAAAAAGCCCTGTCTTCCCTGAACTGCACTTACATTTTACACAGTAGGCTAATCATCTTTTGGGAGATGGTTGGGGGTGTCATGTAGATGTGCAGTAAGGTTTCAGAATTTTGATTTTGCCCCCTGGGTCAAATGGGGGTCCAAAAATGACATTTTTTGTGCAAAAAGTCCCCGTCTTCCCTGAACTCCTTCTACATTTTACTCAGCAGCCAAATCACCTTTTGGGGGATGGTTGGTGGTGTCATGTAGATGTGCAGTAAGGTTTCGGAATTTTAATTTTGCCCCGGGGGGTCAAATGGGGGTCGAAAAATGACGTTTTTTATGAAAAAAGCCCCATCTTCCCTGAACTCCTCTTACATTTTACTTAGCAGCCTAATCATCTTTTGTGGGATGTTTAGTGGTGTCATGTAGATGTGCAGTAAGGTTTCGGAATTTTGATTTTGCCCCGGGGGGTCAAATGGGGGTCGAAAAATGACGTTTTTTGTGCAAAAAGTCCCGTCTTCCCTGAACTCCTTCTACATTTTACTCAGCAGTCAAATCACCTTTTGGGGGATGATTGGTGGTGTCATGTAGATGTGCAGTAAGGTTTCGGAATTTTGATTTTGATAAAATAACGTTTTTGGGGTTGAAAAATAACGTTATACAAAGAGCCCTGTTTCCCTGAACTCCTCTTACATTTTACTCAGCAGCCGAATCATCTTTTGGGAGATGGTTGGTGGGGTCATGTAGATGTGCAGTAAGATTTTGGAATTTAGATTTTGCCCCGGGGGGTCAAATGTGGGTTGAAAAATGACGTTTTTTGTGCAAAAAGCCCTGTCTTCCTTGAAGTCTTCCTTAATGTTACTCAGAAGCCTAATCATCTTTTAGGAGAGTTAAATATTTTGAAAATTATGTAAAACATCAACGTCAAGGGGTAACAAGATGTGTTTGTGAAACACTATGCGCCCAGTGTCAACAAAGTTTGAAAAAGCTATTTTTAGCATATAGTTCACAGTCAAGGTCACAAGGTCATTGACCTTGGTGTTATTTGTAAGAACTTAATTAGTGGGGTATGCATACTAAATATGAAGTCCCTATCTCCTATGGTTCAAAAGTTATGGCAAAAAGTAGAAAAAAGCTAATTTTATATAAAGGTCACAGTTAACTTCACATGGTCATTGACCTTGGTGTTGTTTGAAAGAACTTTATTAGTGGAGTATGCATACTAAATATGAAGTCCCTATCTCTTATGGTTAAAAAGTTATGGAAAAAATTAAAAAGCTATTTTTAGCATATAGGTCACAGTCAAGGTCACAAGGTCATTGGCTTTGATGTCATTTGAAGGAACTTTATTAGTGCAGTATGCATACCAAATATGAAGTCCCTATCTCCTAAGGTTCAAAGGTTATGGCAAAAAGTGGAAAAAGCTATTTTTAGTATAAAGGACACAGTCAAAGTCACATGGTCATTGCCCTTTGGGTGTTGTTTGAAAGAACCTTTTTAGTGGAGTATGGATACCAAATATGAAGTCCCTTTTATGGTTCAAAAGTTATAACAAACAGTCGAAAAACCTATTTTTAGCATATAGATCACAGTCAAGGTCACAGGTATTGACCCTGATGTCATTTGAAAGAATTTTATTAGAGGAGTATGCATACTAATTATGAAGTCTCTATTTTTATGGTTCAAAAGTTATGACAAACAGTTGGAAAAGCTATTTTTAGCATATAGGTCACAGTCAAGGTCACAAGGTCATCGACCTTGATGTCATTTGAAAGAACTTTATTAGTGGATTATGCATACCAAATATGAAGTTTTATCTCTTACGGTTCAAAAGTTTTGGCCAAGGTTAAAGTTGACAACAGACAAACAGATAAACAGACAAACAGACAGGACAAAAACAATATGCGCCCTAAAAAATTGGGGGCGCATAAGAAAACATCGCATGCGGGGAAACCCCTTGAATTCTTATGAGTAATTTAGTACCTGTCAAATGTGAGACATATCTATCTCAATCAAAAATTATAAGCAAATGCAACATTTTTAAAAAAGGGTTTGGCTTGATCACTTCAAGGTCAAGGTCACAGTGTTAAAGTCATGATTTATTTGGAAAAGGGCTTATCACAGGTAATAATATACATGCAAAATTTTGAATGCCCTAACTTTTCTCTTTCAAAATGATGAATTTATAACCATTTTATTTTTTTTGCAAGTTGGTCAAACTTCTAGGTCACATGTAAAAAAAAAAACCATGCCATTCTCACAGGGAAATATACTAATACATAAGTTTAATATGAATGTCTCTTCTCATTCACTAGATATGACCGTGATAACCAAGGTTAAATTTTTGAGACAGATGGACTGAGTCTGACATACAAATGTACATATTTCAATAATTGGGGAAAATTGGCCCAGTGGTTCAAGAGAAGTTAAAAATGTAAAAAGTTTTCAGACAAACAGATGGACAACACTCAGACAGACATTATATGCTAAGGAAACCAAAAAAGCTCAAATGAGTGTTTTGAAAGGGTTACAATATGGTTGGAGTATTTCAAAAGCTTTTTTTTTTCCTGCAGAGATATGCATGACCAACATATTCATGTTTTATATTTTCTTTAGTGATTTGTTTGTTTGTTGTGAATACATCTTCCCCCTTATGGAGACACCACCAAATAATAATGAAGATAAGATGTGTTTGTGAAAACTATGTCCCAGTATGGAAGCCTATGGCGAAGGTTGGTTTCTCAAATATATGTCAAAATCAAAGGTCAAGGTCAAAGGGTTCAAATTGTTAGTATCAGAAAAATTGTCACAAGGAATGCACATGTGAAATAAAGAAATCCCTAGTAATTCCTGTTCAAAAGTTAAATGCCAAGGTTATTTTTTTTGTTTAAGTGGTTCAAACTCTAGGGTCAAGGTCAAACATATTTATACCTGTTCAGTGTTGACAGTTCACAATGAATACAAATGCATATAAGTATAAAGCCCTAGGACCTCTATCAAAATTTAGGCAGAGTTTAGAGTTTGGTATTTTTCTTGTAAAAATGTGTATCCCATGTAAAGCGATCAGAGGTAAAAAATTTAAAGGTACCCAAATAAAAGGGCTAAATTAAATTGTCACAAGAAATAAACCTATAAAATGTGGAAGCTATTTGTATAGCCCATCCCACTTAAAACTTATGGGCAAGCAGCTAGGATTTAATTTCTGCGACTTATAGACAGACATACTATAAACACAAGAGACAAAATATGTATAATAATTAGTCAAATGGAAAAAAAATATACTATTTAACTGGAATCACAAAATACATTGTTATTTCAGGGACAGGAAGTGGGGAGGGAAATTGATTCCCCCCCCAAACCCCCCAAACCCCCCATGGCATTTGCCTTATTTAAACAAGACTATATACTGTAGCAAGTAAAGAATGACTTTAAATTTTCCCTATAAAATTTGAAAAAATTGACCTCACTATCAATGTTTTTTATTTGTTTATTTGTTTTCATTTTTTTTTTGGCTTGTCACAAATTCTGGGCTGGAATTTTTTGACTGAGATGGAACCCCCCTCCCACCCCAAAAAAAAAATTTGGGTCCGCACCAGTATTGGCAGTAACTGAATGTCACATCGACAACGGGAGATAACTTCACAATATGAAATTCGTCTACTGTGGCACGCGATGATCTTTGACCCTTTTTTAAACTTTAAACCCAATCTTTTGTGGTATTTTACCCCCCCACATACTAAAACTTCTACTTACCGACTCCCTGTGTTGCAACTTCATGAAATATAAATCCAATTACCGGTATAACACAAAATGAATATTAATCCAATGCACACCAGACTGCAGCCATTTTCCATTTTGGCGAACCTTCGTCGATTCCATCACCTTTGTGAATGGGTTGGCCGAGGTGTGCCAAATGGTGTTTAATCTATAAATATGATAATGGGTGACGCAACGTGAGTGATGGGAAAATTTTCATGTTCACATGTATAGTACAAGAACAAATTTTAAATTAATTATAACAAACGATATTAAATTTTAACAAACCTTTTCCATCTAGCCTATTCCAAAAAGTATGTGCTGTGTGATTGTGGTGTCGAGGGGGGGGGGGGGAGTAAATTTAAAAGGTCCTATTTTGAGCAAAACAAAATCAAAATATAATTTCAGACGCATCCAGAAATTTTTTCCGGGTGGGGGGGGTGTACCTCAGTCAAAAAAAATTTCCCAGAAATTGACAATCAAAAAAAAAACCTAAAGTAAATCTCACCCAAACGTCAAAAACCTATATCGTGGGGGGTGGGTGGGGGTAGTGGTGACTTCTATTGCCGCAAATTTTAACTTTTCATACCTATTTTACACATATTCGTGTTTACCAGGGGGGGGGGGGGATCTGAATTTTCCAAGGGGGGTCCATTGTAACTTTTTCCTTGTTTTATTATATACATTTTTTAACCTTTTAAATACCCCCCCCCCCACCGACAGATCCGTGATGAATTTACATCATTAATAAAATTCAGACTGGTATATAATGAATTAAGCATGATTATAAATATAAGAGGTTCTGGATTATAGGTCACAGGGTTGAGAATTTCATACTCAATTTGTGAAACATGTAAAATTTTAGAATTATTTTCTTTTTTTTTGGAAAACCGCCCAATATGTAGGAGGGATTTTAGGAAAAAACCAGGGGATTATTTTTAAACATTGTTTGCCAGTTGGGCCCTCTTTGACAGTTGTGCATCTGTCACAAAAAAAATCATAACTTTTGAATAATATGAGATAGGGCTTTTATATTTCACATGTACATTACCACAAAACTTTTTTAAATGTACTTTTTTTTTTTTTTTTTTTTTAAAAGGAGACCTTGACCTCAAAATTTTACCTCTTTTCCAAAAAAAACTTTTAAATTAATATTTTGAAAAGAAAAATA
Source organism: Saccostrea cuccullata (assembly GCF_032062105.1). NCBI lineage: Eukaryota > Metazoa > Mollusca > Bivalvia > Ostreida > Ostreidae > Saccostrea > Saccostrea cuccullata. The sequence goes on from NW_026937215.1 coordinate 7,464, forward strand.
TGGCATTTAAATTATACATGTATATTACATGTGAAAAATTTTCTAAATAATCATGACTTTTGACTTTTGATCTTGACGTGAATTTAATATTTTTCAAAAAAATTTATATTTATATTTATATATATATAACTTTTGATTGAAAGAGATGGGTTTTATATTTGACATGTACTTTACTTGCAACAAAATATTTCGA
>NW_026937216.1:0-7767 GCF_032062105.1 Saccostrea cuccullata
ACATACAACCATTTATTACTAATACAACGGTATAGCCCATATTTATTGCACTCCATTGCATCACTCACTATCATACTAATTTCGAAATCCGCATGTGTAGTATTTATATCCTATATAACCACGTGACTTTCAAAGAAACATTTTGAACACGCCACATAATACCATACTAAAGATAATTTTAAGTTTTCAAGATTTTATTTATTGAATAAAGAAAAAAGACTCTAGAACGAATCGAGACTTTTTAGCTCACCTGAGCCGAAAGCTCAAGTGAGCTTTTCTGATCACATTTTGTACGGCGTCCGTCTAGCTGTCTGTCCGTTTGTAAACTTTTCACATTTTCAACTTCTTCTCAAGAACCACTGGACCAATTTCAACCAAACTTGCCATAAAGTATCCTTGGGTGAAGGGGATTCAAGTTTGTTCAAATAAAGGGCCAGAACCCAGTTCCAAGGGGAGATAATTATAAATTAGTGAAAAATTAATGGCATCTTTAAAAAATCTTCTCTAGAACCACTGGGCCAGGAAAGATGAAACTCGTGTGGAAGCATCCTTGGGTAGTTGATTTTTCCTTGTTCCTAGCCACAGTGCTCAGGTGAGCGATGTTATTGCGTATTTAGACTAGTATAGCAAGAGAATAGAAATTATTTTTTGACAATATTTTTTGAAATGATATTTGCCAAAAATCTAATATAATGCATATTTATATATAATTGTTTACTTTTGTAGTTCTGGAAAACAAACATCTTCAACGTTTACAACCCCCACATGGAGAAACCTATATAAATCAACAATTGAATTATGTAAGTTTTTATACCAGTGGGTAGGTAGAGGCGGTGGGTATAATATTTCCTCAACTTCCTTATAACCTTTCTATTCCCTATTTAAAAAAAAATCGACAATATTTTTCTCCAAAATTAGCCTTCGGATCAGTGGCCCTTAATTTCACGAAAAATCTTACGATTAAAACGAAAGTTTAAGATTTCTGTAATTTTTCCCCAAAGATTTCTTATGTCCTTCTACAACTAAGATACTTGTTGAGAGATGGAAAATTTTCATATCGGTCGTAAGAGTTTTTGTGAAAAAAGTCACAGATGAGCTAAAAAAAAATAAATCTAAAACGTTCCGACTTCCCAGGAACAACAGTACGGGATAAAAAACGCAACCGACTTCATTACATTGAGATTTTATTGTATGCTAGAGGATGTAATAGAATCAGTTTTTATTGTAAAATTTGTTACAGGGTATCCTTGGCCCAATTAAGGGCTAACGTTTTTACTAAAACTAGGCTTGAGACCCTTAAAGAAGGGGAGATGATTAGGTAAATAAATCCAAAAGAACTGGTTGCTAAAAATCTTCTCTAGGACCACCAGGCAGATTATCACCAAACTTTCACATGTTTCATACAAGGATGAGGATATGTTGAAGATTAAAACTTGTTTAAGGCATCACCCTGGGGCAAAGGACGTGGTCTCAAGGTCACTTCAAAATTGATAAAAACGTTGATATTTTGCTTACTATATAGACTAGGACCATCAAATCTTGTAAGTTGATGCATCTTATTATGATTTCACATCATGTTGAATCAAAGGTAGGTCACTGTGACCTTTTTTAAGATACTGTTTGAATTTTGCAGGTATTCGTTTTTAAATTGATTTGGAGGCATATTTTGGACACTTTAAGGCCTATGATCATCAATCTTTGTCAGTTGATGCATCTTGGGTCCTCAAACAACGTAAACTTAAAAGTAGGTCATCATGACCTTCTTTTGAAATTATGGCTTATCTTTTCTAGAACATTTAAGGCCATAATTTCAGATACTGGGAGGTTTAGAATCATCAAACCTTGTAGGTTGATACATCTTGGGGCCTTAAACATATTTATTGAAAAGTAAGTCACAATTACCTACTTTTTAAATTTAGCAGGCATTTGTTCTCAAATTGTTTAAAGGCCATATCTTAAATATTTTCAGACCTATGATCATCAAACTTTGTCAGCTGATGCATCTGAGGTCTTTAAAGAACGTCACCTAAAAAGTAGGTCACGGTGACCTAATTTTGAAATTTTACGGCTATATTGAATTATTTCATGTCTTAATTGGTTCAGAATTTACAATCTTTGTCAATTAATGTTTATTAGGTCTTGGAAAATGTCTAACAAAATCAAATTTAGAAATGAATATGCATGGTTAGCGTGAGCTCTCTTTTCACATAGTATCAATGAATTTTAAATCGTATATTCCATTTCTATGCACACATCCATAGTTTGTGTAGATTTTCTATGGTTTGAAACCAAAATGAAGGATGTTGAATACTAGTTTGTCTCTTTTATAGATCCTGTGGATGAAGTATCTGAATTCCAAACAATGATGGCTATTCCTATCGCAATAATATTTGTGTTATCAGTGTCTGCCTGCTCTATACTTGTGTCCAAATGCAAGAAAAACAGCAGCAGTAAGTATAGCAAGAAGATCCATCCTCCACTGTTTTAATACAAATATGTAATTCCAGCACCAATATATCCGTTGCTATATATTTAAACATTTACAGTCAATTTTCAATGCGTCGTAAGTACTCAAAATTATATTTAATACATGTAAGAACTAAATCCAATTCTTTTTTAAACAGCGGAAAAACAACTTCAAAATTTAGCAAAGAAAAAATTATTTGAGCGAAAAGCAAGGAAAAAACATCGACGAAAAATGGAGAGACGTAAAAAACGTCTGGAGAAAAAGAGAAAATTACAAATAAAAGTGGACAAAGTACTTCACAAGCTAGAAGAAAGAAGAATAAAACGTAGAGAAAGAAATAGAATCTTAGAAATAGAACGCAAGGAAGCACTGAAAGAGTTGGAGGCTGCGGAAAGCGAGGACCACGTGTCTATTGAGATGTTCTAGACCTTGACTAACTATAGACAAAACTGTCTACCTCATCACTGGACATACACATTTTTAATTCCAGTGACCAGTATAACTATGGTCGGTCTAAACATATGAATTTTAATCCGGTGGCAGGAAGTTGTGTGGCCCAAAAAGTAGAGAGAACAAAATACATGTGATAAAAACTAATCAAGACAAATGTAATCGCTGTTTACATGACTTTTCTATATCTTTGCAATAAATTCCCATTTAAACATAACTGCAATGTCAAGCTGCAATTGCAATTTGCACAAGCTCGTGATGACTTTAAAAACCAGAAGTCTCTGTCGAGACTGAAGCTCTACTGGTTTGTACTTATAGCAAAGAAAGAGAAAAATACTTAAGCATTTGGGAATTGAAACTTTACAACAGCAACTAGATGCTGTCATGAGACAGTCATACCCGCACTAAGGTGTTTGCCTCTAAATACACGCTCCTACATATTGGGCGGCTTTCCGAGGAAAAAGTCAAAATAATTCTATAATTTACATGTATTCATCAAATTGAGTATGAAATTCTCAGACCCTGTGACCTATAACTCAGAACCTCTTATATTTATTTTACATGCTGAATTCATTATATACCAGTTTGTATTCTATTAATGATGTAAATTAGATTTTGATAAATGTTTTGCTCATAATAGGACCTTTTTAAATTTACTAATCCCTCCCCCTCGACACCACAATCACACAGCACATACTTTTTGTTGGAATAGGCTAGATGGAAAAGTTTTGTTAAAACATCGTTTGTTATGAATTAATTTAAAATTTGTTCTTGTACTATACATGTTAACATGTAAATTTCTACATCACATCACGTTGCGTCACCCATTATCATATTTTTAGATTAAACACCATTTGGCACACCTCGGCCGATTCCCACTTCATCTGATAAGGTGACGGAATCGACGAAGGTTTGCCGAATGGAATTAGCACATGGCTGCAGTCTGGTGTGCATTGGATTAATTCATTTTGTGTTATAATTGGATTTATATTTTATGAAGTTGACGAGACCTATGGCAGTCGGTAAGTACAAGTTTAAGTATAGTGGGGGGTAAAATAAACCCAAACGATTAGGTTAAAGTTAAAAAAGGGTCAAAGATCATCGCATGCCTCACTAGACGAATTTCATATTGTGAAGTTATCTCCCGTTGTCGATGTGACATTCAGTTACTGCCAATACTGGTGCGGATCCAGAATTTTTTTTCAGGAGTAGGGAGGGGGATTCACATCTCAGTCAAAAAATTCCAGCCCAGAATTTCCTGACAAGCAGGAGAAAAAAAACTGAAAACAAATAAACAAAATAAAAACAATGATAGTGTGGTCAATGTTTTCTAAGATAGGGGGAGGATGTCCAAAGTCATTTTTTATTTGCTTCAGTATATAGTCTTGTTTAAATAACAAAGCAAATTCCAGGGGGGGGGGGGGGGGTTTCCAATCACCCTACCCACTCCCTGAAATAACAATCTATTTTGTGATTCCCATTAAATAGTATATTTTTTTTCCATTTGACTAATTATACATATTTTGTTTCTTGTGTTTATATTATGTCTGTCTATTTGTCTGCAGAAATTATAACCTTGCCCATAAGTTTTAAGTGGGATGGGCTATACAAATGGCTTCCACATTTTATAGGTTTATTTCTTGTGACAATTAAGACCTTTTATTTGGGTACCATTAATTTTTACCTCTGATCGCTTGACCTAGGATACACATTTTTACAAGAAAAATACCAAACTTTAAACTTGGCCTAAATTTTGATCAGTAGGTGCTAGGGCTTTCATGCTTAACATGTGTATTCATTGTGAACTGTCAACAGGTATAAATGTGTTTGACCTTGACCCTAGAGTTTGAACCACTTAAAAAAAAAAATTAACCTTGGCAATTAACTTTTGAACAGGAATTACTAGGGATTTCTTTATTTCACATGTGCATTCCTTGTGACAAAACTTTCTTCTGATACTAACAATTTGAACCCTTTGACCTTGACCTTTGAGTTTGACATATATTTGAGAAACTTCAACCTTTGCCATAGGCTTCCATACAGGGACATCAGTGTTTCACAAACACATCTTGTCTTCATTATTATTTGGTGGTGTCTCCATATGAGGGAAAAATTCCCAAGAGAGATGTATTCACAACAAACAAACAAATTACTAAAGAAAATATAAAACATGAATATGTTGGTCATGCATATCTCTGCATGAAAAAAACAGCTTTTCAAATACTGCAACCATATTGTAACCCTTTCAAAACACTCATTTGAGCTTTTCTGGTTTCCTTAGCATATAACGTCTGTCGTGACGTGTCGTCCATCTGTTTGTCTGAAAACTTTTTACATTTTTAACTTCTCTAGAACCACTGGGCCAATTTTACCCAATTCATATAGAAATATGTACATTTGTATGTCAGACTGTCCATCTGTCTCAATAAATTTAACCTTGGTCATCACGGTCATTTCTACTGAATGAGAAGAGACATTCATATTAAACTTATGTATTAGTATTTACCTGTGAGAATGGCATGGCTTTTTTTTTTTTACATGTGACCTAGAAGTTTGACCTACTTGCAAAAAAATTAAATTGTTATAAATTCATAATTTTGGAAGAGAAAAGTTAGGGCATTCATATCATAATGCATGTATATTATTATCTGTGATAAGACCTTTCCAAATAAATCATGACTTTTACTCTGTGACCTTGACCTTGAAGCGGTCAAGCCTAACCTACTTTTCAAAAATGTTGCATTTGCTTATAACTTTTGATTGAGATGAGATATGACTCTCACATTTGACATGGACATTAATTACTCATAAGAATTCAAGGTGTTTCCCAGCATGCGATAATTTTTTACCCCTTGACGTTGATGTTTTACATAATTTTCAAATATTTAACTCTCCTAAAAGATGATTAGGCTTCTGAGTAACATTAAGGAAGACATCAGGGAAGACAGGGCTTTTTGCACAAAAAGTCATTTTTCGACCCACATTTGACCCCCCGCGGCAAAATCTAAATTCTAAAACCTTACTGCACATCTACCTGACACCACCAACCATCTCCCAAAAGGTGATTAGGCTACTGTGTAAAATGTAGGAAAAGTTCAGGGAAGACGGGGCTTTTTGCATAAAAAACGTCATTTTTTTACCCCCATTTGACCCCCTGGGGCATAATCAAAATTCCGAAACCTTACTGCACATCTACATGACCCCACCAACCATCTCCCAAAAGATGATTAGGCTGCTGAGTAAAATGTAGAAGGAGTTCAGGGAAAACGGAGCTTTTTGTATAAAAAACGTTATTTTTCGACCCCCATTTGATCCTCCGGGGCAAAATCAAAATTCCGAAACCTTACTGCACATCTACAAGACACCACCAATCATCCCCCAAAAGGTAATTAGGCTGCTGAGTAAAATGTAGAAGGAGTTCAGGGAAGACGGGACTTTTTGCACAAAAAACGTCATTTTTCGACCCCCATTTGACCCCCCAGGGCAAAATCAAAATTCCGAAACTTTACTGCACATCTACATGACACCACCAACCATCTCCCAAAAGATGATTAAGCTACTGTGTAAAATGTAGGAGGAGTTCAGGGAAGAAAAGTGTGACAGATGGACAGATGGACGGACATGAGTAACAACAATATACCCGAACTTTCTTTAGAAAGTGCGGGTATAATAAATAGAATAATGATCCTTGATAAAGTCTCTTTATGTTCTTAATGTAGTCTACTTGTGTGCCAAGTTATATTGAAATCAGACCAAAACTATAGGAGGAGTAGCATTTTGAAACAATTTTACAGAAATTTCTATTTTTAGTAACCACGGCAACACCGTTCATCAAAATCAAAACCCGATATATAGAATTATGTATCTTAGTGTAGTCTACTTGTGTGCCAAGTTATATTAAAATCAGACCAAAACTGGAGGAGGAGTAGCATTTTGAAAGAATTTCACAGAAATTTCTATTTTTAGTAACCACGGCAACACCGTTCATCAAAATCAAACACCGATAAAAGAATTATGTATCTTAGTGTAGTCTATTTGTGTGCCAAGTTATATTGAAATCAGACCAAAACTGTAGGAGGAGTAGCATTTTGAAAGAAATTTCACAGAATTTTCTATTTTTAGTAACCACGGCAACACCGTTTATTGAAATCAAAAACCGATAAATAGAATTATGTATCTTAGTGTAGTCTACTTGTGTGCCAAGTTATATTGAAATTAGACAAAAACTGTAGGAGGAGTAGCATTTTGAAAAATTGTTTACAGACAGACGGACGGACGCATTACTATCGCATAAGCTCTTCTGGTTTCTGACCAGTAGAGCTAATAAGCAAATTTCTTCCCATTCTTGCCATGGAAAAAAACCCCTTGATTTTCTCTTACATATGTATTTAGTATGTTGTCTAGCCTCGGTAATGTGGCCGCTAACTGGTATATTTCATCTGTTAGGAACAGAAGTTACTTTTACTTCATAGCCATAGCTATGTATCTTATTCTGAAAAAGCTTCGATATTCATTCCTGTATGACATGAAACAACCAGAGAAAGCATAACAAAATTTTTAACTTTGGAGTTTGACTTGCATTTGAGAAATTTCAATTCTTGCTGTAAGCTGCTATAAGGTTAGCTGCAGATCTGTAGCTCTCCGAAAAAATATATATTGATAGACCGGAGAGCTACAGTGCCACCCATTGAAAAAACTGTATATTTATTGCGCACAAAAAAGTGCGCTCGATTCTTGATTAATTTTTCCAAATTCTTACCTCAATTGCAAAATATGGAAGATTTAAAAAAAATTACTCTCTCCTCTATCAAGTTCTCTCGTAGTTGACATCGGAACGAAGCATATTGGAC
>NW_026937217.1:0-7749 GCF_032062105.1 Saccostrea cuccullata
CTATTTTTCGCTACTGCTCCGAAGCTATAGACCGTAGATTCACCAAATCTTCTCAAATGTCTTAAGGGTCTTTAAGCCTAACTTCACTGTATAACTGTGAAAGGATCTCATGACCCTTATATGAGTTATTGCCCTTGAAGTTCTTTGTACTTACTATTAATTTAAACCTTATAACTTGAAAACTACAAGTCATAGAAGCATGAGATCAATTGCATTATGATCCTTGACCTTTGACCTTGAATATTTTTCAAGGTCAAAGGTCAAGGTCATTCCAATTTTTTTCTTCAATTTTATTTTTTCTTTGCTTTAAGACAATTATGGTTTCTTTTTCATGGAATATAATTTTAAGGAGTCAGATATAAAACAAATTTGAAATTTAAAGAAGGTGGAAAGACCTCTTATTGTTCTGTGAACAATAAGTCTCCTAGTTTCTTTATGATCTTATTTTAGTTGTCAAAGATGACTGACATCTTCAAGCATATGAACAAATTTGGGAAGAAACAGACATTAGGTCCAGTCAAGGTGAGTAAAACCTTAAAATAAATTGAAAAAAGTACAGTTGTGACTTAATTAATCTAGATATAGTCAGATTTGTATTCATGTAAGGGGAAATGTGCACTTTAAATTAGTTACATTTTTTGTGCCTTCGTAATCAAATATCTGGGGTTACAGTATATAGTTTTTGTCCTGTTTATCTGATTGTTTTATGCAAAAAAAAAACAAAAAAAAACATTGCCCATAACTTTGAATGGGTGCATATGGGTCTATGGCATTTCCCTTGTATTAAGTTTTACTGTTACATGTAAAAAAGCAATACTTTGAAAGCTAAGTTTCCCATTCACATATTAATTAATCCTTAAATTCCTAAAATTCAAGTTTTTGGTATGATATACAATGTAAACTAATAAAAAGCACAGAAAATTCAATTCCCTAGAAATTGGGTGTTTTTACCGAAGTTTTTGGAATAAAAGATCGAGTTGATCCGATGTTCAATTGGGACAGGGTTCTTTTTCATTAGGACCCGGATGTAAGGTTAACATGTGTATTAATATTTAAATAAACGTTTAATGGGTATAGATATTTTTGAATTTGACCTAAGAGTTTGACCCTAAGTTTTGAAAATTTTAACCTTGGTCATAACTTTTGAATAGTTAGCACTGGGGCTTTCATATTTCACAGGTGTGTTCTAAGTGACATGATCTTCTTTTGAATATCAACAAATTTAATCTTTTGACCTTGACCTTTGGATTTTGACTTTACATCTGAGAAACATCAACCCTCATCGATCATTATCTACCATGTGGGAGCATCACTTGTTTCACAAACACATTTCGTTTCTGCTTATTGAATAATATTGTTTGTTAATTCTTATTATAGGGCTGCTGTGACCACTACATCTGAATCCATCCATATCAACACTGCAATATTAAATGAAAAATGGACCCATAATTATGCATGTGCTATATTCTTCACATAAGACCACTACTACATTTGGGGCTCTAGTTGGTTGCTGATGATGGATGGTGCCTTAACACAGCAGTTAGCTGATGAATGATGGTCAACCTCTACTTTCCTCCTTGTGAGAGCTACAATGTTTTTTTTTTAACTGTCGATCAACAGTGAGAGTTTTGTGCAGGCTGACGTTATAGCCTAAGTACAATACTTGATCAACACTGTGAACTGTGATTTTATATTGTGTCCTCTGTGTGCATTGACTCTGTGGTGATTCAATCGGAATTATTCCACCAGCGATTGGTAAGTATGTCTACCATACAGCACTTGTTTACCAAACCAGTATATAGTAGTTAAGAATGTTATACCCCCTGCTTGAAAAGTGGCAGGGTATATATAGCTATAGTGATTCAGATGTCTGTTTGTATGTTCATCTGTCTGTCTGTATTGTATTATTATCTACTCTGTATAGACGTACACGTAAATTGAAAACAAAACATCTGTGCCCTGTCCTTATTGTATTGGTTATTGATATATACCTTAGTTTTAAAATTCAGATTCTTAGGCCAAAAGAAAATATACTATTGTTTCCTGTCCCCTGACCAAAAAAATTAGGGTAGGTAGGTAGGGAAAAAATTTTATTTTGAGAAAAAATTTTATCTTAAAAACTCAATGAATAACAAGAAAATGATATGTTAACAGTTTACAAAGCAAGTTTGTTAATAAAGATTTATAAAGTAAAGGTATCCTGTACACTTGTGATGTATTAGTTCTGTATATATTGTTGGTCGACTTAAGAATTTGTTTAGTATTTTAGGAAAATAGTCACCCAAAAAATGAAAATGTAATAAAAACTTTTAGGGTCGGAGGGTAAAATGTAGGGTAGGTCGGGTGACAGGAAACAAGAGTATTTTTTATTTTAGCCTTATACTAACACCTTTGCACTGCACTGCATGATACAGATGTATATTATTTGACAACTGCTGACTGGACTGAACAGATGTTGACAGAGCTTAACTGGTAGCTGTGGGAAAATGTACATAATAGGAACAGGTAAATCCCCCTCCCCCTTCTTAGTCACATATACATTCACATGTGTATGATAAGTATTAATATAATTTATATGTTTGTACATGTATATATGTTTGTATGTTGATCATTAAGTGAAATAAAGTAGGTGTGTGACAATTAACAGTAAGAGTAGTTGTAGATTACATGTCTGTCTGTATGTCTAGCTGTCTGCTTGTCTGTCTGTCGTAATTTATATTTGCAGTGAATTCAATATCAAAGTACATGCATTTATACTGAAATTTTTGGTACTGTGTAGAGGATATCTCCCTTATACCTGCTTACTATATAGAGAGTATAGATTTGAATAAGTCTCTATCTATTGAGTATACAAAATATAGGCCAAATTGAAGAGTTATTGCCCTTTATTCAGAGTAATATGCCACACCAACTTTTTTATTTTATAGATCTCTGAGTCATCCTTTTTAAACATTTTTTTTCAACTTTGAAAGACCAAAATTAGCTTTTAATTATTTACATGATTTTTTTTTGTATTTTTTCATAGAAAAAATATCCAAATTAGATGCTTTCAATTTTAAAGTTTGCTGTAAATGAATGCATCATATGAATACCATATAATCCCTATTAATTGCCCCTGCCCCTATAATCGCCCCTTTAATCTTTTTCAATTATCAGGAAATAAGCCCTCCCGTAACAGTCACTGTGATTAAAATTATCTAGAATCGTATCAAAAGTCTACCAAAATTTGAAGAAAGTGAAAATGAATCTTGTCTATTATCATGATTATCCAATTTCTTGGTGGAAAATGATTCATTTAGCATAATTTGGGTGGAGTATGAGTAGATTTATACATTATTTTAGATGCTCTTTGAATTTTTTTTTCAAAATATTTTTTAATGTTAAAATATGATTTAAAATATTATGAATAGAATACCAAATGACAAAATTATCACCCCCTTTTCACAAATTTCTGTGTGCCTGGGGCGGTTAATAGGGATTACAAAATACAAATCATACAGTATCTAATAAATTAGGTAATGAAAGGCTGAAAGCTCAAGTGAGCTTTTCTGATCGCATTTTGTCCACTGTCCATCTGTCTGTCTGTAAAGGATGAGGTGACTTGCGGCCCCTCGCATATTGACAAAAAATTAAATGTATAAATTTTACTCAAATTTTTGTATGTAACTAATCACTGATATGTGTACCTTTATAGAATACTATTTTTAACAAAAATAGAAGCGTGATTTGAAAGATATAGATCTTAGATTGGAGTAGGGGTATCATGTTTACATTCAATTCCTATTGCATTTTAACCCCGCCCCACTCTTTGAAGCCCTTAAAATATACGAGCGCAGATAGGTACAATTTTCTCCTTTGGCTGGTCACTGTATTTCATTGAAATCTACCTATATGTGAAAGGAGAAAATTGTACCTAACTGCGCTCACATGCTATTTTTTAAAAAATTGTAAAATCTAGCTACCCTTTCCCATTATAAACAGATCGACGGAACTAGATTTTCTGACGTAAGAATGAATTCATATACTAATCGAGGCACAGGCGATACTTTCTAACTGACCAATCAGCTAAATGAAATTCGTTACGAGTGAGTACCACAAAAATACTATGGAAACAATGCTTGGAATTTTACTGCTTTCCGATATTTTTTATGCATTTGAGTTACAGATTTGACACAGAGCTACATATGTACCATTTCCGAGAGAACAGTAAAATTTATATACAGTTACAAACAATTGATAGAATAGACATGATATACATTAGTTTAAAGTTTTGTAGCGTGTTTGGTGAGCAATTCGCTAGGTCTACACGTATTCCCGAGTATCGGTGTCATGTATCATGAGTATCCCGAGTATCATGTGCATTTCTTATCCTAAAAACCTGAAAATCCATGCGTATTATTAAGTATAAACAGCATTGACTGCATGACCATTATAAAAGTCTGAAATGTAGAAGGGACAACAGATAAAATGACCAAAACCACGTGTCTGCGATAAAATGTAAACGTATTAAACCAGCATATTTTGTTGTTCTGTCATCGGATTGGACAATGACTAAGTGTGAAATAATAACAATACCCATATAAGGTCTTCTCGGACACGCATATCCCTCTATTGTACTAAGACCCACCCATTCTCTTGCCATAAAAGAAAATTTTCGCAGAAACCTGGCCGAATTTAGCTGTGATAGGGTCTAAAAAATCAAAGATAATGCAGTATTCCTTATAATTAAAATGTGTCTGAACTATTGAAACTATTCAAAAGGGGTCGTATTTATTCACTCATGTTTGAAAACTACCAACATCGTTGTAGATTAAGGTCATTGGCAACGCAGGGTTTCCGGAGAAAAAAGGTTTATACCCAGGTTTTTTCATTTATAAAATTAGTCATTGAGAGTGATCTCCCGTATGGAATTCTCTAAGCGGTGAAAACCAATAAAGCGTGCGTTACAGACTGAGAGGTAAACAAAAGCACGTGTGTGTTTTTTATCTGATATATTCAATTTTTCTCTAGAGTAATAAAAGAAAAGCAGCGATGGGTTTGTTTAAATTGTGCTGAGGGGGCAGTCAGTCAACAAGTCGTCATTTAGAATAAGTACATGTGTGCTGGGAAGTGCAAAGATGTGAAATAATTATGCTGAAAGTGGTGATAGATAGGTAGACTGAATTAGAACGATTCTATGGGTTATGTGAAGGAAGCACCATTAAAAGTTTATAATAAATCCTTGCAAAAATGTTTAATGACAGTTCCTTTCAAATTAAGTAAATTATAGTATAGAAACAAACAACCAGTCTCTTGATCATTATGAATAATAATTAGATGTTAAGGGAAGTAACTCTAAATCAAAGAACAGTGCTGGTATTTCTGTGTTTTGTTTCTATATTTGCAATTTCAGCCAAAGTATATGTTTGTCATCGAAAATGAAGATTCAACAATGTATTTTATGTATAAACTTTATGAAATAAATGGGTTTTAGAAAAAACGTATGGTTAAAAATAATATAGGACCATTTTATCAACATTTTACATAGGAAATGCATTGATAATTGTAAAAACATTGATTTGACAAAATCTTTTAAGGAAGGCTGGCTTGATGGGTAAAAAGGACCTGAATTGAACATGTTTGATACCATTAAACCTGTACAAAAGTTCTTGAAAAATTCTATACAAAATCCAGAAACGTTGCCAATGTCCTTAAATATAATTCGTCGTGGAAAAAGGGGCCCCAGATAGCAGTTATGTCACATCATCCTTTTCACATTTTCGACGTCTCCAGAACCAATGTGTCAATTTCAACCAAACTTGCCACAGAGCATCCTTGGGTGAAAAGGATTCAAGTTTATTTAAATGAAGGAAGGGTCACATCCTTATTCAAGGGGAGATAATATAGAAATAGTGAAAATTTGGTTGCATGATTTAAAAATCTTCCTGTCAAGAACCACTATGCCAGGAAAGAAGAAACTTATGGGGATACACCCTCAGGAAGTTTAGATTCAAGTTTGTTCAAATCATGACCCTCAGGTGTAGGACAGGGCCACAATGACCGATCAAATTTTCACATAGAAATATAGAGAAAAATTCTTTAAAAATCTTCTCAAGAAAGATTGATCATATTTATATGGAAGCATCCTCAGGTAGTGTAGATTCAAGTTTGTTCAAATCATAAACCCTGGGGCTATGGTGGGGCCACAATGGCCGATCACAGTTTTACATAGAAATATATATATAAAATTCTTTAAAAATGCTTTTCTCAAAAATAGTAAAGGCATGATTTATTATATTTATATTGAAGAATTCTCAGGTAGTGTTGATTCAAGTTTGTTCAAATGATGATCCCCTGGGCTTAAGGGTGGGGCCACAATGACCGATCACAGTTTTACATAGAAGTATATAGGAAATTCTTTAAAAATCCTCTCCTCAAAAATAGCAAAGACATTATTGATCATATCAATTTGGAAGCATCCTCAGGTATTGTAGATTCAAAATCTGTTCAAATTATAACCCCCCTTGCTAGAGTGAGGCCACAATGGCTGATCAAAGTTTTACATGAAATATATAGAAAAATTCTTTAAAAATCTTCTTCTCAAGAATAGCAAAGACATGATTGATTTAATTTATATGTAGGCATTTTTAGGTAGTGTAGATTCAAGTTTGTTCAAATCATGACCCCGGGGCAAGGGTGGGGCTACAATGGCCGATCACAGTTTTACTTAGAAATATATAGGAAAATCTTTAAAAATCTACTTCTCATGAATAGTAAACTTAAAGGCATGATTATATTATTATATTTATATGGTGTGTGTCTCAGGTAGTGTTGATTCAAGTTTTTTCAAATGATGACCCCCCGGGGTTAGGGCGTGACCACAATGGCCAATGAAAGTATACAGGAACATTCTTTATAAGTTTTCTTCTATATATAGAATAAAAAAGCCAAGATTTAGTCGATCATATTTATAAGGAAGCATCCTCAGGTAGCCTAGATTTAGGTTTGTTCAAATCATAAATCCCAGGGGCAGGGTGGGACTACAATGGCCGATCAAAGTTTTCTTAGGAAAATATAGGAAATTATTTCAAGGACAGCAAAGCCACAATTGGTTCATATTTAAGTTGGGGGAGGAGGGCACAATATAAGTTCAAATGTAAAGGGCAATAAAGCCACAGGTACTTGTAGTCAAAGAAATATGCAAGCACCATTAGGTAGTGTAGATTCAATCCTTTAAGGATTGGTTCAGACCACTTTTGCACTTTTCAATAATAAACTGATTTCTGGTTTTTCCTGGCTACAATGCTCAGGTGAGCGCCATGGCCGATGTGCCTCTTGTTAATTTTCTTTATAAAAAATTATTTATGCAATGAAAAAAAGAGAAATTAATTTCTTTAATATTTGGACCTAACCCGATCAAATTTATTAAGCTGATCCCATTCAAAATTAACACTAGATGAATAAAATACTAATTTATTGCCTCCTTCATGTATAATTTACAATTCAGAAATCTATTTGACTGTCAAAGTCAATTATCTTTTAACTCTTATTACACCTATTTAAACTAGTTATTCTTGATGAAATGTTATTTATTTCCATTAATTGTACAATTCTGCAGTAGTTGGGATTGGTTTAATTTTTGGCCAAATTAAAAACACTCCCTTACATTTTGTTTTTTTAATTTCTACAATTATCAATATCATTAAAGGCCTCTTCTTCTTGCATGTTACAAATTTAAGCAAATTCATTCTGTTGGTCATGGTTATTTGC